>NC_052325.1:12593593-12701093 GCF_016432855.1 Salvelinus namaycush
TAGGCTCCACGAAATATTAAATGGGTTTATGAAGAAAATCGTGTATGGTTTGCCTACATGACGAAAAGGCGTTCTGATTACAAGTGCACCGATATCCAAAGTATTAAGCGAATTCAAGCACAGAAAACAGCATTGGCATTAATAAAACAATATTTCCCACGAATTAAGTCGCACGTAAATGTGCCTCTTTTCTCAAATTCTGTTCAGCAAGTCTAAAACAGTACATATAGGCATACAACGACACATTTTAAAACATGGTTAAACAAAGACAACATTTCTGTATATTCATGACGTTGAATCAGCCATTAAGAAAAACAAAAATGAAATACTAATTATCGCGTCTATATGGTTGTTGTAAAGGCTTGTGTAGCCTACTGGTTAAATTTGTGTCTTTTCGCACGAATTAAGAAGCACATCAATTCGTGTCTTTTCTCACGAATTAAGCCAGACGAAAACGCACAAAAACGCACGAAATCTGCTGAAATACATTTTGTACATATATGCACAAATTGAATGTGAGACTGTGTTGGATGATGGGATAAGTTATACTATCCTGACTGTATTAGTCTCAACCTACCATTTCTGAATTTAACTATATGGTAAAAAAAATATTTGGTACAAGGTGACTTATATATTTTTACTGTGCTTCGGGAAGTATTCAGACCCCTTGACTTGTTTGACATTTATTTACGTTACAGCCTTCTACAATTGATGACATTGGTTTTCTCACCAATATACACACAATAGCAAACAATGTAAAAGCAAAAGCAGGTTTAGTATAAGAGCAAGGCGAGACCTAGATGCAGACATGGGAGAGAGATGGTTTGAGTCTTGATATTTATTAAACAATCCAAAAGCGCTAGGCAAGAGAATGGTCGTGGAAAGGCAAAATGTCAACCAGTTCAGAGTCCAGGAGGTACAGAGTGGCAGGCAGGCTTGAGGTAAGGGCAGGCAGGCGGGTACGGAGTCCAGAAAACGTGAGGACTAGCAAAAGAGAATAGAAGCAGGAGTAAGGGAAAATGCTGGTTGCCTTGAAATGCATACAAGACAATATATATATACACTAGGGATAATAAGTGACACCTGGAGGGGGTGGAGACAATCACAAGAAAGGTGAAACAGATCAGGGTGTGACATTAAGAAATTATTTCAAATTTATTAAATCAAAATGTGATTAAATTTACATAGGTATTCAGACCCTTTACTCAATACTTTGTTGAAACAGCTTTGGCAGTGATTACAGCCTTGTGTCTGATGCTACAAGCTTGCCACACCTGTATTTGGGGAATTTCTCCCATTCTTCTCTGTAGATCCTCAAGCTCTGTCAATTTCGATGGAGAACGTTGCTGCACAGCTATTTTCAGGTCTCTCCAGAGATGTTAGATTGGGTTCAAGTCAGGGTTTTGGCTGGCCCATTCAAGAAAAGTCAGAGACACCTCCTGAAGCGTAAATACAGGACTAAGATTGAATCCTACTACACCGGCTGTGATGCTTGTTGGATGTGGAAGGGCTTGAAAAATATTCATGACTACAAAGGGAAATCCAGCCACAAGCTGCTCAGTGATGAGAGCCTACCAGATGAGCTAAAAGCCTTTTATGCTCGCTTCGAGCAAAGCAACACTGAAGCATGCATGTGAGCACCAGCTGCTCCGGAAGAATGTCTGATCACGCTCTCCGTAGGCGATGTGCGCAAGACCTTAAAACAAGTAAACATTCCCAAAGAGGCGGGGCCAGACTGATTACCAGGCAAGTGTCTTCACTGACATTTTCCACCTCTCCCTGACCGAGTCTGTAATACCTGCATGTTTCAAACAGACCACCATAGTCCCTGTGCCGAAGAAAGCAAAGGTAACTTGCCTAAATAACTACCGCATCGTAGCACTCACATTGGTAGCCATGAAGTCCTTTGAAAGGCTAGTAATGGCTAACATAAAGCAATCATGCCGGAAACCCTAGACCCACTCCAATTGCCATACTACCCCAACAGATCCACAGATGATGCAATCTCTATTGTACTCCACACTACCCTTTCACATCTGGACAAAAGGATAACCTCTGAGAATGCTGTTGATTGACTACAGCTCAACATTCAACACCATAGTGCCAACAATGCTGATCACTAAGCAAAGGACCCTGGTACTCAACACCTCTCTCTGCAACTGGATCCTGGACTTCCTGACGGGCAGCCCCCAGTTGGTAAGGGTAGGCAACAACACATCTGGCACGCTGATCGTCAACACTAGGGCCACTCAGGGGTGAGTGCTTAGTCCCCTCCTGTACTCCCTGTTCACCCATGACTGCATGGCAAAGCACAACTCCAACACCATTACGTTTGCAGATGACAACAGTGTTAGGCATGATCACCGAAAACGATGAGACAGCCTATAGGGAGGAGGTAAGAGACCTGGCAGTGTGGTGCAAGGACAACAACCTCTCCCTCAACGTGAGCAAGACAAAAGGAGCTGATAGTGGACTATAGGAAAAGGAGGGCAGAATATGACCCCATTAACATGGACAGGCCTGAAGTTGAGAATTTCAGGTTCCTTGGTGTCCACATCCCCAACGAACTATCATAGTCAAAACAAACCAACACAGTTGTGAAGAGGGCATGAAAACACCTTTCCCCCCTCAGGAAACTGAAAACATGGGTCCCCAGATCCTCAAATATACCCCTGCACCATCAAGAGCATCCTGACCGGTTGCATCACCGCCTGGTATGGAAACTACCCGGCATCGGACCGTAAGGCGCTACTGAGGGTGTATCGTCGGACGGGGCCACAGTGTCTCCCGATCACTTCTGTCTCAGGCCCCAGTATTTACGTTGCAATAGTTTGTGTAGGGGGGTTAGGGTCAGTCAGTTATACCTGGAGTATTTATCCTGTCTTATCTGGTGTCCTGTGTGAATTTAAGTATGCTCCCTCTAATTCACTCTCTCCCTCTCCCTTCTATCCCGGAGGACCTGAGCCCTGGGACCATGCCTCAGGACTACCTGGCCTGATCACACTGTCCCCAGTCCACCTGGTCGTGCTGCTGCTCCAGTTTAAACTGTTCTGCCTGCGGCTATGGAACCCTGACGTGTTCACCGGACGTGCTACCTTATCCCGGACCTGACATTTACTCTTGAGGCGCTGACCTGTTTCACCCTCTAGAACCACTGTGAATATTATCATTTGAGCCTGCTGGTAATCTATTAACGTTTGGCCATGTTCTGTTATAATCTCCACCCGGCACAGCCAGAAGAGGACTGGCCATGTTCTGTTATAATCTCCACCCGGCACAGCCAGAAGAGGACTGGCCACCCCTCAGAGTCTGGTTCCTCTCAAGGTTACTTCCTAGGTTCCTGCCTTTCTAGGGAGTTTTACCTAGCCACCGTGCATCTGCATTGCTTGCTGTTTTGGGGTTTTAGGCTGGGTTTCTGTATATCACTTTGTGACATAGGCTGATGTTGTAAGGGATTTATGAATAAAATTTGATTGCTTATGTCCGAGTACATCACTGGGTAGAAGCTTCCTGCCATCCAGGACCTACTGTATATACTAGGCGGTGTCAGAGGAAGGGCTAAAAAATAGTGAAAGACTCAAGTCACATTGTAAAGAATGTCATTTCAATAGTGTTGTGGTATCAGATTATGTCATGGAGTAACAATAAACCTTCATTTGCATTTGATACAAACCTTGTCTGCAAAAAGCCAACTTTGACCTGGGGGCATGCTTTGTAGACCATTCAAAAGCGTTCCGATACCTTGTCCCCAAGAAAAAACCCACATGTCATGATAGCTTATAGACAGTAGTAGGCAAATGAAGTGACAAAGTTCCAATATTAAGATTTTTAAATAACATTTCTAGGGTTTATTTGCTGGTAATTGGAAACACGTCCCTTTTGAATTTCGTCCCCCGTTCCTAAACACATCCATCCTATAGTGTAGGTTTTGAAGATTCATAATCTATGTTTGGAGTCATCAGAAGAAGATTGAGGAACGGTTGGTGGACCCAAGAAGTACAAGCCCCCACGCCATTCTCCAACCTCTGAAATGTTGTCTTTGATGTGTGCATTTTGAAGTAGACCTTAACAATTATTCTCTGTCTGTCTGGTAGAGTAGTGGTTATGGTGTTTGCTCCCCATACCAGAGATTGAGAGTTCAAATCTGAGGAGAGCAATTTTTAGAGAGACATTTCTGATGTTGCCTTTTGTTGGCATGAAAGAGCTAACTTGAGGTGTGTAGGGGGGTAGGGGCTATTTCCCATCAAATAGAAGGACTGAAGTGACACCTTGTATAGAATGTCCTTTTAATAGAGTTGTGATAACATACTATGTCGTGGAGTAACAATGTCTGCAAAAAGCCAACTTTGACCTGGGGGCATGCTTTGTAGACCATTCAAAAGCGTTCCGATACCTTGTCCCCAAGAAAAAACCCACATGTCATGATAGCTTATAGACAGTAGTAGGCAAATGAAGTGACAAAGTTCCAATATTAAGATTTTTAAATAACATTTCTAGGGTTTATTTGCTGGTAATTGGAAACACGTCCCTTTTGAATTTCGTCCCCCGTTCCTAAACACATCCATCCTATAGTGTAGGTTTTGAAGATTCATAATCTATGTTTGGAGTCATCAGAAGAAGATTGAGGAACGGTTGGTGGACCCAAGAAGTACAAGCCCCCACGCCATTCTCCAACCTCTGAAATGTTGTCTTTGATGTGTGCATTTTGAAGTAGACCTTAACAATTATTCTCTGTCTGTCTGGTAGAGTAGTGGTTATGGTGTTTGCTCCCCAAACCAGAGATTGAGAGTTCAAATCTGAGGAGAGCAATTTTTAGAGAGACATTTCTGATGTTGCCTTTTGTTGGCATGAAAGAGCTAACTTGAGGTGTGTAGGGGGGTAGGGGCTATTTCCCATCAAATAGAAGGACTGAAGTGACACCTTGTATAGAATGTCCTTTTAATAGAGTTGTGATAACATACTATGTCGTGGAGTAACAATGTCTGCAAAAAGCCAACTTTGACCTGGGGGCATGCTTTGTAGACCATTCAAAAGCGTTCCGATACCTTGTCCCCAAGAAAAAACCCACATGTCATGATAGCTTATAGACAGTAGTAGGCAAATGAAGTGACAAAGTTCCAATATTAAGATTTTTAAATAACATTTCTAGGGTTTATTTGCTGGTAATTGGAAACACGTCCCTTTTGAATTTCGTCCCCCGTTCCTAAACACATCCATCCTATAGTGTAGGTTTTGAAGATTCATAATCTATGTTTGTAATCATCAGAAGAAGATTGAGGAACGGTTGGTGGACCCAAGAAGTACAAGCCCCCACGCCATTCTCCAACCTCTGAAATGTTGTCTTTGATGTGTGCATTTTGAAGTAGCCCTTAACAATTATTCTCTGTCTGTCTGGTAGAGTAGTGGTTATGGTGTTTGCTCCCCAAACCAGAGATTGAGAGTTCAAATCTGAGGAGAGCAATTTTTAGAGAGACATTTCTGATGTTGCCTTTTGTTGGCATGAAAGAGCTAACTTGAGGTGTGTAGGGGGGTAGGGGCTATTTCCCATCAAATAGAAGGACTGAAGTGACACCTTGTATAGAATGTCCTTTTAATAGAGTTGTGATAACATACTATGTCGTGGAGTAACAATGTCTGCAAAAAGCCAACTTTGACCTGGGGGCATGCTTTGTAGACCATTCAAAAGCGTTCCGATACCTTGTCCCCAAGAAAAAACCCACATGTCATGATAGCTTATAGACAGTAGTAGGCAAATGAAGGGACAAAGTTCCAATATTAAGATTTTGGAATAACATTTCTAGGGTCTATTTGCTGGTAATTGGAAATACGTCCCTTTTGAATTTCGTCCCCCGTTCCTAAACACATCCATCCTATAGTGTAGGTTTTGAAGATTCGTAATCTATGTTTGTAATCATCAGAAGAAGATTGAGGAACGGTTGGTGGACCCAAGAAGTACAAGCCCCCACGCCATTCTCCAACCTCTGAAATGTTGTCTTTGATGTGTGCATTTTGAAGTAGCCCTTAACAATTATTCTCTGTCTGTCTGGTAGAGTAGTGGTTATGGTGTTTGCTCCCCAAACCAGAGATTGAGAGTTCAAATCTGAGGAGAGCAATTTTTAGAGAGACATTTCTGATGTTGCCTTTTGTTGGCATGAAAGAGCTAACTTGAGGTGTGTAGGGGGGTAGGGGCTATTTCCCATCAAATAGAAGGACTGAAGTGACACCTTGTATAGAATGTCCTTTTAATAGAGTTGTGATAACATACTATGTCGTGGAGTAACAGTGTCTGCAAAAAGCCAACTTTGACCTGGGGGCATGCTTTGTAGACCATTCAAAAGCGTTCCGATACCTTGTCCCCAAGAAAAAACCCACATGTCATGATAGCTTATAGACAGTAGTAGGCAAATGAAGGGACAAAGTTCCAATATTAAGATTTTGGAATAACATTTCTAGGGTCTATTTGCTGGTAATTGGAAATACGTCCCTTTTGAATTTCGTCCCCCGTTCCTAAACACATCCATCCTATAGTGTAGGTTTTGAAGATTCGTAATCTATGTTTGTAATCATCAGAAGAAGATTGAGGAACGGTTGGTGGACCCAAGAAGTACAAGCCCCCACGCCATTCTCCAACCTCTGAAATGTTGTCTTTGATGTGTGCATTTTCATGTACCCCTTAATATTTAGTCTATGTCTGTCTGCTAGAGTAGTGGTTATGACGTCTGCTTCCCGAACCATGGTGGATGCTCCCCAAGCCAGAGTTTGAGAGTTCAAATCCCAGAGAAACAGTTAATGTAGCAACTTCTTTCGTGTTGCCTTTGTGGGCCTGAAAGAGCAAACAAGAGGTATGTAGGGGAAAAGGGGCTAGTTCCCATCAAATAGCAAGAATGAAGTGACACCTTGTTTCAAATGTAATTTCAATAGAGTTGTGATAACATACTATGCTGTGGAGTAACAATACAACCATACTCTGCAAAAGCCAACTTTTACCTGGGGCCATTCTTTGTAGACCATTCAAAGGTGTTCCTAGTCTTGGTCCCCCTGAAGAAAGCCACATGTTAAGATAGTTTAAAAATAGTTGTAGTAGTAGTTATGGTGGTGAATTCCCAAAGGAGAGGTTGTGAGTTAAATTCCTTTCAAGAGCATGCCAACTTGCTTTTGTTGCCTTGACAGAACAATGTTGAGGTGGGGTTCCGGAAGGACATAGACAGCAAGGGAAATTGGATTATAAAATGTTAGGGTACAGCAACTGGTGTTGAGTAGGAGTGCTGATCTATGATCAAACCCACCCCTGTCCATATAATCTCATTCCAGAGACAACTGAGTCAGAATGATCTAGGCAAAGCTGATTGTAAAAAAGTGCTCCTCTGTACGCATTTATGAAATGTCTCAGGCTAAGAGTGCTGAACTGGAATCACTACCCCCCTCCCCCCGTCAAAGTAATGTTATTCATTCTACTCACAAATGCTAAACAGATCCTAGTTCAGCACTCCTACTTCAAGCCACCAAGTGAATGTTGGATATTGGGTGCTAAACGTCTTGAACAGTGGTTGAAAAAGTACCCAATTGTCATACTTGAGTAAAAGTAAAGATATGTTAATAGAAAATGTCTCAAGTAAAAGTCACCCAGTAAAATACTAAGTAAATGTCATTGCTAAAAGATACTTAAGTATCAGTGGTAAAAGTATAAATGATTTGACCTTCCATATATTAAGCCAACCAGACAGCACAATTCTCTTGTATTTTTATTTAAGAAATAGCCATGGGAACACTCATAATTTACAAACGAAGCATGTGTTTAGTGAGTCTGCTAGATCAGAGGCAGTAGGGATGTTCTCTTGATAAGTGTGTGAATTGGACCATTTTCCTGTCCGGCTTAGCATTCAAAATGCAAAAAGTACTTTTGGGTGCCAGGGAAACTGTATGGAGTAAAAAAAATATTATTTTCTTTAGAAATGTGGTGAAGTAAAATATAATGTTCTAAAGAAACAGAAAGAGTAAAAGTACAGATACAAAAAAAAAAAGATATAAACGGAATGTAGTGGAGTAGTTTAAATACATTTTTGTTAAGTAATTTACACCACTGGACTTGAAAGGAACACCTCAATTACCTCGACTAACAGGTGCCCCGACACATTGACTCTGTACCGGTACCCCATGTATATAGGCTCGCTGTTTTTATTTTACTGCTGATCTTTAATTATTTGTTACTTTTATTTCTTATTTTTCTTACAACTAAATTGTTGGTTAAGGGCTTAATTTCAGCATTTCACTGCAAGGTCTACACATGTAGTATTCGGCGCATGTGACAAATACAATTTGATTTGTGACACATGAAAACATGTTGTGAACCTGGTGTGACATTATTGAAGCCGTGCTGACACCTAGTGGACATCAAGAGGACCTACACTACACACACATATACACACACACTATAACCTTAAAACAGATAGGATGTTTTACATACGTTGCTCTTTTTTATTAGACACTAATATATATGTCCAATAAACAGACGTTCAAAAGTCGCAATGTAAAGCAAAAACGACTGGAAAGTTCTTCAAAAGCAGCTGTAGTGAATCAAGCATCTTGGGGTTACCTGAAATAGGTCAAAGTATATATTTTAAATGTTCTAATTTATTTAATCTTTATTTAACTAGGCAAGATGAACTCAACAACATCGACAGACACAAGTTACCTGCTATATTTGGGAAACAGGATTAACACAGAGAGAACTTGGCAAAATGCATGTTTCTGTAGTAAGAGTAGGTATATACAGTATCATCGGTAACAATTGTGTACAAGCCACCTAGCTACAAAAATACTGGGACTAGCGGTCATTAGTTACATTTCAACCACAGCGATTCCCTAATTGAGGCGCAACAGAGTTCACCGGCAAATGCAGGAACACCGGAAATAATAACTAAACCAACGAACGAGAAATGGTGGAGGCTAGCAGAACGAAGAGACATTTTTCCGAATAAACGTGGTGAGTGAAAAACGTAATTACATAGCTCACTCCCTACCCGGTATGTCATTCTACTGTTATACGACTGTATGCGTTTTTTGTTGGCAACCTTGATATTTACGGAGTTTTTGGAACGGATTCCTGTTGGAACGTTCCACAAATTATACCCACCCGTCTATCTATCTATCTAGCACCTGACCTTAAACCTGCTTATTTAAAACATGAAATTCCTTCCAGTAAAATGTAACTAAATGACCATGTGGTTATTATCATGTTGACCACAAGTAATTTCCTTTACAGCTAGAGCAACTAGTGCTAGCGAATGGCTTTGTTTGACCTTTATTGTGCAATTTGTTATGGTTTAAAAAAGTAATTTGTATTATATTGCCTTGTACATAATGTAGGCCTTCATGTGGTCTCAGAACATGGTCACTGCAAAACTACAATCAAAGAGCATTGTGGCTAGATTAATGTATTGTCTTTGGTAGCCTACTTGTCTTTTTTATATTGCATTTGAACATTTTAAAAGTCTAATATAAATTATTGATTAATTTCATTGCAACCCAATATAAAACGTATTTTGTGATATAATTTCAAACTAGGCCTATGTATTACTTTAGATGCTCAAATTATATTGTTTGATTAGACATCAATCAAGAATATGCTAAACGGTAATCCCAAAATATATATTTTAAATTAGTCAGAATTCCAAGATTGAAGAATTGCAGTCATTATAATCTTAGTTTTGTTAAAAATTACTAAAATGCACGAAGGCCAAAAACCCTGGGTTGGTTGGATCTAGTCAAACAAAAGAGCTACAGCAGCTGAAGTCTTTTCATGGTGCAACCCGACATTGTATGTGGCCTTAGCGGTCAATACCCCTCCCCCACAGTTCTGTATTTTTCGCCTGCCGAGTCACATAGTGGTTGATTAATTCTCTTTTCGCCTTGCTCAGTCATTCAGATTTGGAAAGTAAATAACAAGTTGACATCATTACAGCTCTACATTGGTGTGACACATTCCTTTGGTTACCGTACGAGCTTGAATATTTGCGCACAAAGACTACAGAATTATGTAATTTAATCATAAAATAAAATGTAATTGGTCGCGTACACATATTTAGCAGATGTTATCGCAGGTGTAGCGAAATGCTTATGTTCCTAGCTCCAACCGTGCAGTAATACCTGACAATACAAACCATTACGCGTAAATCCCAAAAATAAAAAGAAGGGAATTAAGAAATATTGAAATATTAGAACAGGCAATGTCAGAGTCCGGGATATAAATATATATGTATATTATTGTGTGTATAGACATTATTGGTAGTATTTGAATATAACATTGTAGTAATTATATAGGATAGGCCTTGACTACAATACAGTATATACATATGAAGTGGGTAAAACAGTATGCAAACATTATTACTATGACCAGTGTTCAATGACTATGTATACTGAACAAAAATATAAACGCTACATGCAACAATTAATTGAAATGAATTCCTTAGGCCCTAATTTATGGATTTCACATGACTGGGAAGGGGCACAGCCATGGGTGGACCTGGGAAGGCATAGGCCCACCCACTGGGGAGCCAGGCCCAGCCAATCAGAATGAGTTTTTCCCCACAAAAGGGCTTTATTACAGACATAAATACTCCTCAGTTTCATCAGCTGTCTGGGTGGCTAGTCTCAGATGATCCCGCAGGTGAAGAATCCGGGAGGGAATGTCATGGGCTGGCGTGGTTATACGTGGTCTGCGGTTGCGAGGCTGGTTGGACGTACTGCCAAATTCCCTAAAACAACATTACATTCTCTGGTAACAGCTCAGGTGGATATTCCTGCAGTCAGCATGCCAATTGCACACTCCCTCAAAACGTGAGACATCTGTGGCATTGTGTTGTGGGACACAACTGAACATTTTAGATTGGCCTTTTATTGTTCCCAGCACAAGGTGCACCTGTGTAATGATCATGTTGTTTAATCAGCTTCTTGATATGGCACACTTGTCAGTTGGATGGATTATTTTGGCGAAGGAGAAATGCTCACTAACAGGGATGTAAACAAATTTGTGCACAAAATTGGAGATAAAAAAGCTTTTTGTGTGTATGGAACATTTCGGGAATCATTTATTTCAGCTCATGGAACATAGGCCCAACACTTTACATGTTGCGTTTACATTTTTGTTCAGTATACACTACTGTTCAAAAGTTTGGGGCCACTTAGAAATGTCATTGTTTTTGAAAGAAAAGTACATTTTTTGTCCATTTAAATAACATAAAATTGCTCAGAAATACAGTGTAGACATTGTTAATGTTGTAAATGACTATTGTAGCTGGAAACGGCAGATTTTTTAGGGAATATCTACATAGGCCTACAGAGGCCCATTATCAGCCACCATCACTCCTGTGCTCCAATGACACGTTGTGTTAGCTAATCCAGTTTATCATTTTAAAAAGGCTAATTGATCATTAGAAAACCCTTTTGCAATTATGTTAGCACAGCTGAAAACTGTTGTTCTGAGCCTGTAATCGAACCCACAAACGCTGATGCTCCAGATACTCAACTAGTCCAAAGAAGGCCAGTTTTATTGCTTCTTTAATCAGAACAACAGTTTTCAGCTGTGCTAACATAATTGCAAAAGGATTTTCTAATGATCAATTAGCCTTTAAAAATGATAAACTTGGATTAGATAACACAATGTGCCATTGGAACACAGGAGTGATGGTTGCTGATAATGGGCCTCTGTACGCCTATGTTGATATTTGATTTAAAAAAAGTGTTTGATCATATTCAACTAAACATTGTCTTATTACATTATAACCCCCTTATTTATTTTTACATACACCGGATAGGTGCAATGAAATGTGTTGTTTTACAGGGTCAGCTATAGTAGAATGGCGCCCTTGGAGCAAATTAGTGTTAAGTTCCTTACTCAAGGGCACATCAACAGATTTTTCACCCTGTCAGCTCGGTATTCAAACCAGTGACCTTTCGGTTACTGGCCCAACGCTCTAACCACTAGGCTACCTGCCTACCTTATTTATGGGTCAAACTAGCAAAAACATGGACTTTTCATATCTGCACATGTAGCCACACTCTCCAGGCCTCTGGTGATGTTGTGTTCTGAGATACATGTCCAGTGGGCTATAGTTTTCTGCCCTGAAGTACACCAATTCTTAGAGCTGGGCTTTATTTGTAGCCTGTGTGCACAGCTATTAGTGTATGTGTGGTAAAGAGCACTTCCTGCCATGGAGCTGGGGCTGACCTCCTAACAAAGAACAGGTTCAATCTGCTTCCCCTCCCCCAACCGGGAGACTGATGAGGGTCACATGACCTTTCTAGACGGCACAGAGCGGGGGATGGTAATATGTTGATTTGGGGGAATGGTGCTGATAGTCACACCACTCTTGTTTGCTTGTTATTAGGCCTGGGAAGCTCAGGCAAAGCACAGCCTCTAGCTGGGATTATCCAGCTGTGTCTCTGTTTCTCACAGTGCTGCAGTACCATCAACATATTGGATTTAGCTCCCAAGCCCTCCTGCTTTATTCATACCATAAAGAGATTACGAGCACAGGCAGGGTGTGAGTCAGTCTGGCAGGGCCAAGACCATCCACCCACCAACACAAAAGCCTACTGTGTGTGTGTGTGTTAGAGTGTGTGTGCGCGAGTCAGCACATGTGTATGCCTCTGTGAGTGCATGCACGTGCGTCTGTGTGTGTGTGTGTGTGAGGAAAGGCTTTGTGTACTCAGTAACACTGAACCACCCATCCCCCACTCCCATCCCTCCCATCCCCCACTGCAAGCAGCCACACAGGCGGGAGACGCATTAGGGTTTCTTTGGTGCTGTTATGTCATACAGACCCATTTTCCAGTCACAGCAACACATCGTACAAGAAAAACAAAGCTATTTTCAGCCACAGAATTTGAGTATGTTTACCTTCATGTGAAATTTAACTTCACAGAGGGAATATACTTTTTATATGACTACACAATTCCCTGCAAATGTATACAACCTTCTTCTTACATAGATCTATACTTACATATTACATTTATTTTAGTCATTTAGCAAATGCCCTTATCCGGAGCGACTTACAGGATATGTCTCACCTACTCAAAATCACATTTTATTTGTCACATGCGCTGAATACAACAGGTGTACAGGACACCTACAGCACCCGATGTCACAGGAAGGCCAAAAAGATCATCAAGGATATCAATCACCCGAGCCACTGCCTGTTCACCCCACTATCATCCAGAAGGCGAGGTCAGTACAGGTGCGTCAAAGCTGAGACCGAGAGACTGAAAAACAGCTTCTATCTCAAGGCCATCAGACTCTTAAACAGCCATCACTAGCACATTAGAGGCTGCTGCCTATAGGCATAGACTAGGAATCCCTGGCCACTTTAAGGAATGGAAAACTAGTCACTTTAATAATATTTACATATCTGGCATTACTCATCTCATATGTATATACTGTATTCTATTGTCACGTCTGCTCCTGCTCCTCCCCTCCGGCGTACGACTTCGCCAGAGTACTAACCACCGGTCCTGGGATTCATCACAGGTGCGCATTAATGATGAGTGCCAGGTGTGCGTAATGATGAGTGCCAGGACCGGTGGTTAGTACTCTGGCGACGTCGTACGCCGGAGGGGAGGAGCAGGAGCAGACATCTATACTATTCTACGGTATCTTAGTCACTTAATGTTTACATATCTGGCATTACTCCTCTCATGTGTATATACTGTTTTCTAAACTATTCTATGGTATCTCATTCACTTAATAATGAATACATAGCTTGCATTACTCATCTCATATGTATATACTGTTTTTCTGTACTATTCTACTGTATCTTAGTCCGTTCCGCTCTGACATCGCTCGTCCATATGTATATAGTCTTAAGTCATTCCTACTTAGATTTGTGTGTATTGGGGATATGTTCTGTAATTTGTTAGATATTACTCCACTGATGGAAGGCTTTGTGTACTCAGTAACACTGTACCACCCCTCCCCCACTCCCTTTGCGGTCAGAGGCAGAGCAGTTGCCATACCAGGCGGTGATGCAACCAGTCAAGATGCTCTCGATGGTGCAGCTGTAGAACTTTTTGATGCCAAATCTTTCCAGTCTCTTGAGGGGGAATAGGCGTGTCCTCTTCACGACTGTCTTGGTGTGTTTGGACCATGATAGTTTGTTGGTGATGTGGACACCAAGGAACTTGAACCTCTCAACCTGCTCCACTACAGCCCTGTCGATGAGAATGGGGGTGGCTCAGGGATTCAAACCAGCGACCTTTGGGTTATTGGCTCAACACGCTTAACCACTAGGCTACCTGCCGCTCTACAATAAATCTCTGCTAAGATGTTTATCTGGAGGAAATATATTTTAAAAATCCCAATGCCCCAGGGCAGTGATTGGGGACACTGCCCTGTGTAGGGTGCCGTCTTTCGGATGGGACGTTAAACGGGTGTCCTGACTCTCTGAGGTCATTAAAGATCCCATGGCACTTATCGTAAGAGTAGGGGTGTTAACCCCGGTGGCCTGGCTAAATTCCCAATCTGGCCCTCAAACCATCACGGTCAGCTAAGAATCCCCAGTTTACAATTGGCTCATTCATCCCCCTCCTCTCCCCTGTAACTATTCCCCAGGTCGTTGCTGTAAATGAGAACGTGTTCTCAATCAACTTACCTGGTAAAATAACGGATAAATAAAAATAAAAATATACAGTACCAGTCAAAAGTTTGGACACACCTAGTCATTCAAGGATTTATCTTTATTTTGACTATTTTCTACATTGTAGAATAATAGTAAATACATCAAAACTATGAAATATCACATATGGAATCATGTAGTAACCAAAAAATTGTTAAACAAATCAAAATATATTTCACATCTCAACATCAACGTCCTTTGCTCTGATGAGTCCAAATTTGAGATTTTTGGTTCCAACCGCCGTGTCTTTGTGAGACATGTAGGTGAACGGATCTTCTCATGTGTGGTTCCCACCTTGAAACATTGAGGAGGTGTGATGGTGCTTTGCTGGTGACACTGTCGGTTATTTATTTAGAATTCAAGGCACACTTAACCAGCATGGCTACCACAGCATTCTGCAGTTATACACCATCCCATCTGGTTTGGGCTTAGTGGGATTATCATTTGTTTTTAATCAGGACAATTACCCAACACACCTCCAGGCTGTGTAAGGGCTACTTGACCAAGAAGGAGAGGGATGGAGTGCTGCATCAGATGACCTGGCCACTACAATCCCCCAACCTCAACCCAATTGAGATGGTTAGGGATTAGATGGACCACAGAGTGAAGTAAAAGCAGCTACCAAGTGCTCAGCATATGTGGGAACTCCTTCAAGACTGTTGGAAAAGCATTCCTCATGAAGCTGGTTGAGAGAATGCCAAGAGTGTGCAAAGCTGTCAAGGCAAAGTGTGGCTACTTTGAATAATATCAAATATAATCAAAATGTTTTGGTTACTATATGATTCCATATGTGTTATTTCATAGTTTTGATGTCTTCACTATTATTCTACATTGTAGAAAATAGTAAAAATAAAGAAAAACCCTTGAATGATTATCCAAACGTTTGACTGGTACTGTACATATGTTCACACACTGAGGAATGCAAAGGGTTACTCCAGTGCATTCTTTCTCGGCTATAGTCAAATTCCTTACAGACCAAAGGGAAGGAGAGAGGGAGAGAAAAGGCGGGAAAAGCAGACAGATGTCAGAGATTGAAGGGCTGAGGTCAGGGGTCAAGGGTTGATGACCTGTGGATCCTGCTGCTTCCCCTCCTCTCCTCCCTCCATCTCCTCCCTCCTCCTTCCCCTCCCTCACCAGGCACTCAAGCAGTAAGTGCTACAGAATGGCATTACAGTTTATGTCTCTAGGAGGTTATGTATTCTAATGTACTGTGATTGTAGAAAAGAATGTGGAAAACAGGTAATAGCTGTGGATGAGAAGCAACTTGATTCCCTTCATGATTGAGAAGTTGTCTCTTATAGAAAATCTATCTTTATTTGGCTCTATTACAACAACAATCAGTATCCAAACTGCAGTCTGTTTACTCATAATCTGTGCATAATACTAATCTAATACTGCTCAAGATGCCTTGGGTCAAGAAAATGTCAGAAAGGCTAAATGAAGCCCAATATTTGCAATGATATCGACATTCATTTCATGTATACATAGTCTTGTTGGAAAGTAAACATAAAAACGCTTTTAGATTGTAATATAGGCTAAATGAATATTAAAGGTCCTTTTCCACAGCCAGACATGATATTTGGTGACGTTGTCTCTGATTTCAACAGCCAAAATAGAATATGTCTGAAAAGAGCACTGGCGTCATAGGGTATATATGTGTTTGCTATAGCATGAAGTGAGCCCCAGCATGTGCAATGCAGATTACTTTAATGGTACTGCTAGTTGAAATGTCAGCAATTCCAGGTTTCCATGGAGATACACCCTTCACACTCAGTAGCTAAATAGAAATGTAAATGTTCTGTTCTTATTCACTGTCCACGGAGGTGACACAGCTCACTCAAAACCATAGTTTGCCCTAACTTTAATTCAAACCAATGTGTACCACCACCGCAATGCTATCCAATAACAACATTGTGAAGGACAAAACCTGTTTTAGTATGCTATTAGACCTTGATGATATTTATACATCATAAAACAGGATTCCATTTCATAAAAGAGAAAAGCAAGCCTCAAACAGTACTAACATGACATATTTCAACCAATAGTGTCTGGTTTTTACCTTCCACAATGCCCCCTATGGGCAACTAAATGCTTCGGATATGGTTAATGATTTTCACCTAACAGCCTGGATAATTCTTAAACAATTTATGATTTATACAGAGAGAAATTAGTAAATGTAAATCTCACTGGAGATCTGATACTGACAATGTATTGTTTGCTTGGGGATGGGGATGTATGCTATAGCTAGTTACTGCTGTGTAGTCAGTGGATTCAGCCCAGTTTTGTCATGTCAGCATATTGAGTGTAATGGGGCCATCCACTCAGTCCAGGCAGCCAATGACAGTTGTAATGCAGCTAAGTGAGCTGTCAACCCACACTATCACCTGGCTTTACTTACAGGATTGTTTGTATGCATTGGGTCTACTTAATTACTGAGCTGCATGTCCTAGTCCCTACAAAGACACATATCAATGACACTGGGTGTATGCGGTATGGGCCAGGGATTTTGCATGTGGCAGAGGAAAGGTGTTGTGTAAGGTGGACTGGAGTAAAAGACAAGCAGTATTTATCTCGTCATGATAAAGGTCATTCATATGAGGTTGACAAGCCCTTCCTGATGATCTTTTACCAGGTGAGACGAGAGTGATTGGCATTGTTCTATCATTATATCATCTAGCAAAATAGGTCATAAAATCATTATACAAATGTTGTGTGTGTGTGTGTGTGTGTGTGTGTGTGTGTGTGTGTGTGTAAGAGAGAAGGAGAGAGAAAACAAAACACATTTAGAATCCAAGACCTGTTTTATTTTCCATTATATATCTTATTTTGGTCATTATGATCCCCAGACAAGAAAAACAAAAGTAATTATCCATTGTTTACTATTAATGCTGAATATTCTCCTGGAAATAATTATTTCCAAATAAAAAGTACGAAACAAAGTAGAGGGCTCAGCATCCAAAAGTTGTGTGTGGCAGCATTGCCATCTAGTGGACAATAAATGCGCTAACGCTAGAGTGGACAAGTCAAGGTTAGCCCACCCAGCAAAATAATAAACATTGAGTTTCTCTGTCTACCCGGCTGACTGCCGCTGAGGGACACTCACACATCAATCAAAATACATTGAGCACATTAAAGTATATATTTAAATTCTACAGTTATTGGATATAACTAAATGAAGCTGTGCACTTTGGGAAGCACTTTGGGAAGCTGTCCACTTTGGTCGAGATGAGAATAGCAGCACGCTGATCTGAGTGCCTACAGTGCTGCACAATGCAGTGTTGTTTAGGGAGCTGCTGGTGATTGTCAGAACAATGTTCCAAGGGCGTCTATGTTTAGAACTCTTTCACACTGAACAGTTTTTCCGACCTCATATAGAGGATAAATATTGTCACAGGGAATATGGGAAAGTCTTGTGAATAGATACTGCCTATTAAGTCCAGTTTAAACTCTAGAGTTACAAACAAAGACTACTGTACCAAATTGAGAGGGGCCATTGTAAGTCTGAGGAGAGTGTAATCATTTCCTAAGACTGGAATTGTGACATACTCAGTTTATTTATTAGAACCCCGTGAAATGAAGCCAGCTCTCACAGTTGAATATCTGGCCAATGGAAAAAAAGACACTAATTTAAGTAATGGGTTTTAAATCTGTAAAATAAACCAAGATTAAAGTCTGTAGTATTGGCAAGGACTTGATAACAGAGTCATCAATGCATATTGAAATGGTCCAAAAGAAGCCAAAATACATTCTCTCAAATGATTCCCCCTGGTTGTAGGAAATAAAACTGCCATGTCAAGAATTAAATACATTTCGTGACTAGACTAGAATCTAGAGTCTAGATCTAACCGTTATATAATTTAAGATACTGTAGTGTTTGTGTTTTCAATGGCACCATTTCAGCCCTACTTGCCTCCACTTGGAAGATATACGTGCATCTGTTGTAATGATGTCATCCCAGGTGTTAGCACTCATGATGCCATGAGACTTCATCATGTTTGTTGTTATTTTTGGCTTTTGAGCAGCTTATACAGTATCTCAATATCATCCCAGAGACCTCAGCAATGTGCAATCATCTCGTGCTTTTAGATGAATAAGGGATCATCTGTAGCGATGAAAGACCTATAGTTTGTATGGGAGGTATGGGAATGGTCCCTTTCTTTTGCCAATGGTCTGTTTTCTGTGCAGTAGGCTGAAGAATATCATGCAATGGCTATAGATAGTATTGTCTGCTCTGAGACCATATAGAAAGTGTTGGGGGGGAAGAAGGGAAAATGAAAGGTGAGCCAGCTATGTAAAGGTGTTCTGTATTCATTCCACAACAGAAAGTGTTGGATTTATTGGAGGGGTTAAGGTTAAAGGCCCAATACAGCTGTTTTTATATCAATATCAAACAGTTTCTGGGTAACAATTAAGTACCTTACTGTAATAGATTTCCATTAAAATGGGCAAAAATAGCTTTCTAGCAAAAAACTATTTCTCAAGCAAGTATTTTAATAAGAATGTCTGGAATTGGTCTGAGTGGGGAGTCTATTAACCAATTTACCGCAAGGTGATGTCACCATGGAAAGCCGAAATTCCCGACCATGCAAACCTACTGATTAGAAGATCCCGTGTAGATTGTATTATCACCCAGCAACTATAAGGAAATAACACTGATCACAGTTTTTAACACTTTTACAGTGTTAGTTTTATAAGCTGTTGTACCATAGGACATACATTTTGAATTTTGATTGCACTGGGTTTATAAGATATGTGTGACTCATTCCACATCGACCTCTATATATTGTGTTTGTGATGGTTGTAGCAGAGGCCATTATGGTTCAGAGATACTCATCTATAATACCACTGTTGGTGTTGACTAGGCTACTGACTGACAGTGTCTGTATGACCTGAACATGGGCTTCAATGAAGAATACTGGCAGATGGCAAAGTGAGGAGGTCCATAGGACTGTTAATACCTTGATGTATTTCAGTTAATCATAACCAAAGACGCTAGTTATAAAATAATCAAATGTGAACTTTACAGGATAAGTTACAAGAGCAACGATCAACATGATCACAATCACTATCAGAACCTATACAAACGAAATGACCTCATTTAATTTGATAGATAATGTCATTGGTACACACATAGAGGCAGGCAACTTTCAATCTGTGTGCTTTTGTTTCATGCATTGTATAGGCTACTGCTTGAACACTAGAGTATTTTACAGCTTATGTACTTAGTCTGCCCATACCTCACTAAAATAACACAAGCTATCTTGTTCTTGATCATCAGTCAGTATCCTGTACATGCTTGTCCCTTCTGATCTTCATACCACTGCAGTCACAGGTGTGTGTAACAATGACTACACCTGCAGCCTTTGGGATCAAAGATAGGTGCTGAGCACTTCTTCGCTCAACAACATCAATACTGGGTGAAAACGGATGCTGGTTTGTTATCAATTCAAAAACGTTTTTTTTCCATATCATGTGTCAAAGCCCATATTTGTGTAACCTGGGGGAAAAAAGCAGACAATGCAACCAGTGGAATATACCAGACTACGGCAGCTTGGAAGTCATGCTCAGTGAGATTGACAGTTTGACAGAGTGTTTCCTATATAGAAGCCCTCAACTGGATGAAACACCACTATTTCCACATATTTTGCAGGCAAGGAAGTGTACCCATAACAACCTGGCATGTCACACTCAATCATCTCCAAGATACTAGACAATTAGGGTACTTCACATCAATTCTCAGTGTTTGGTTTACCATTGATATTTTGTTTGTGTTAAGGCACCATTTTGTGTATGGGTCTACAGCTTGAGGTCAAAGGTTGAGGTCAGAACAGAGGTCATGGGGTGTGGTGGTTAGGGTCAGGCCATTCAGAGGTGATGCAGGGATTAGAGGATTTTAGAAAGGAAGTTCTGGTTAATGGGCTTCAGTTGACATTGTCCTGGAATATATCAACACACAAAGATTCTAACCAATGATTGCAATGATAGCATTATGCTCTCACCCATCTCCTTTTAGAGAAGAATGCCAACAGGGCAATCATACAAATTCTATATCCAACAATACAAAACAGTGTCTTTATACTTTCTAGGTAGTTACCTTATAGATGGCTCATTATAGAGAATTCAGACTTCTGAGCCAAGTACACACTGGTTTATTTATGTGTGTAAACATCAGTTGCCAGTAGAGACCCCCACAGTAATTAATGGAGCGAATTAACACAGTGACGTGGGTAGCTGAAAAATCAGGTTCCACCTCTGCCCAGACAAACACCTCCGCTCCTACTCTGGCTTTATGACCTGAGTTCAGTATTGGCAGATTTTTCCCAGTCAATGAAACACTGGAAACGGTCGGAGGAGGGATGCATGCGTGTCCTACAGGCTGTAGGAGACATTAGGACCGCACACAGGCACTGTGTTTCCTTCACCACACACCATAAAACCCCTACCACACATGGCTGTAATAAGCCAGAAAATTAAGCCATTACACCATTTTTAAGGTACACAGACATCCGTGTTTAAATATTTTAAGAGTGGCAAGGGATCTCTCACCACAAGTTACATTGTGCTCTGGGACCACCAGGGAAATGAACACCCATTCAGATAGGGGTTCTGCAGCCACGGGGATGTGTTTACACACCATGCAGCAGTATCAGAAAAGTGGTAGCCTTATCTCTTCTATAATCACAAATCATACACTAGCATACATCTCCAGAGGGTTAATAACCTACAGGAGGCTATAGAATATGTAAATGATAAAAACTGCATTGTTATTGGAAACAGAAACTAGTATTTTGGGGGTGATCCCCATCCTTGGCACTGGCAGCCTCATGCTTTCCAGGATGTATTTGTATGGCCGTATTAACAGACCCATTTCATTAGAGAGAGCGAGGTAAGGGCTGAAGTACTTGGCACAGAGCATCGCTGGCCTAGGGCAAGCTGCATGGCTACCTGAGCCAAAATCTAATGATTGTGTAAGTCTCCGTTTGGATCCCATTCTGCAGACTGTTTAAGAGCAACACTTATAAAAGCTCATTACAGTACTTCTGTAATGGTGTACAGGAAAGTACTCCATAAGCTGAGAACAGCAGAGAAAGAATGTCTAGTAGACCCCTTAGGGAACTTTCTTCTTAAAGATGGAAGTTGTTTTTCTTCTTCTTCAAAGATTTCAACCTTTTCCTACATGTCATATTTGCTCCATTCCCTGGGCTATGAAACAATGCCAAATTTTGGGAGACCGTGTTGAGGAATTTGTTTTAGGGAGGTTTACATTTTTTCCAGGTAGAAGAGTTTTTCCAAGCTACTGTTTAACGGTGAGGCACAGACTGGTGGAAAGGGTTTCCCTGATATGTTGGCAGGCTTTCCAGGGGCCATATGTGGGGGGCTTGGTTTAGACAACCTGTCTATTCTGCATTTCTGATGTATTGTGTCATCAGTAGGTGGCAGTAGGTCGAATACTTCCTGCAATCCGCTGCACACATGAAATGTGGAGCTTCTTATAAATGGTGTTGCTTATGTATGAGCCATTTATGTTTTGGAGAGATTGTCTATAATTAAGATCTGCTGAACGTCTCATTGCACACACTAGGATAGAGGTTTTCCAAGTGGACCTGATAAACTAGGCTACCCTGTTTATCATGCAGTATTACAATGTCATGAGGTGGCAGGTAGCCTAGTGGTTAGAGCGTTGGCCCAGTCACCAAAAGGTTGCTAGCTTGAATCCCTGAGCTGACAAGATGAAAAATCTGTTGATCTGCCCTTGAACAAGGCACTTAACCCTAATTGCTCCAGGGTCACTGTCAATCATTCTTATAGAGTACCTGACTGTGAGGCCACTCTCTGAGAGTGTTTCAGGGGGAGTTGGGATACGCAAAAAACACATTTCCCATTTCACACCTGACAGGTTACCCACTGGTACATGCAGCAAAATAGAACCTATATATTTCAATACATTTGAGGTGACATTGAATAAAAATGTTATTCATAGCAATTGTCCTAATTGATTTTCAGCACAAAATCATTCAAACCATCTACTCAAATAGAATTCATAATTTCTAAATCCTTGATATCGAGTCCATAACCTCTACCTGCTACAAGGCACTCGCAGTATTTGCCAATCACCACGGTATCCGCCAATCACAAAGCGCACGCGGTTCTGACTCCTCCCCAGTGTATAATTGAAGTTTCTTTAGTTTCTACAGCGGAGTCAACACGCAGTGTAGCCCGATCAGTGAACGGATAAAAAGCAGCACCCGTTGTCGGACAATGTTGCCCAGGAGCGTAACTGTATGTGTGACCCTGTGTCTATGGATTACAGTGTTGTCGACCCATGGAACCTTCGCTGCGAGGACCAGGCAGGATGACTCGTTCTTCACTGCTAGCATTTACCGAGCAAGATGCGCCTCGAGATGTCTCAGCCTGCATATCACTCGCATCTCTGCTTTTTTCAAGCACTCCCAGGTAGGAGCGTGTTGCTCACAGTCTGTCCAACTTTTACGCTTCATGTGTCCCCCTCAAAATAAACTGTGTGTGTGTGTGTGTGTGTGTGTGTGTGTGTGTGTGTGTGTGTGTGTGTGTGTGTGTGTGTGTGTGTGTGTGTGTGTGTGTGTGTGTGTGTGTCAGTCACACCCCATATGGGTGAGTTGAGTGAGGCTATTGGACATGAATGAGTCTGTCACATTACAAATGAGACAAGGCATAAATGAAGTGGTTCTGAAATGGCAATGTAAACAATTTGGCCTCTTCTCTGACAGAATAGTCTACTGATAGTTTTGTTGGACTTAACTTGTCACACAGAGTGACTAAAACAGTGGCAGCTGATGACCCTATAGGACTAGGAGTCTATTAGTTTTGCTTTCCACAGCTGCAAATTTGATGCATATTGTGTACATACTGTATTGTGGACACTTATTATTATTATAGTGGAAGGACATTATAGCCTTGCTATTTTGTGCATGTGATGCCCTTTTTTGTCAAACTGGTTCATTAATTCTCCATAGTAAGAAATATGAGGGCTGCTCTTGATTTTGAGGCTTTTTAAGAATGTTGTGGTTAGATGTTTGATCTGATTTGTTTATAGCCCTCTATCAAAATGGGCCAGTTTTATTTTTCACCCCATATATTCAATTACCTCACAATTAGCACCCACAATAACCCAGAAAATAGATCACAATATGATTATGCATACCGAAGATGACCACCAAGCATGTTTCGATGATCTTCTAGAATTTGAGTTGGAAGAAGTGATTTGCTGTGGAATTAGCCTTTTAATTCAGTGATTTGGTATGTGGTGGCAGAAGTTGTTTTTCACCCTCCACTAGACACATTGTTCTCTCCCAGGACACAGTAAAAAGATCCTTCTCTTCCCCCAACTGTCTTTCACCACCTATCTGTACTCAGTTTTTAGTTTTTACTTAAGAACATTTGCAGGATGAAGTCTGGGCTTATACTCTCTATTCTATTTAATTACTGATTGCTGTGTGTTTTGCAATCAATGTTGGGAGAGCTCGCCAACTGTTATTAACTCTCATTGAGTGCTTTGTCTCCCTCTCCTGTCTTCTCTCTTTATATTAGTTGGTTTTATGTTAGGAAGCATTGATATATTTTATTTCAGATTCTTTATTAGACCATTTAATCTAGTAAAGTTCACCGAAATCAATTTGAAGATAATTTCAACAACTTCTCGGCACTGCCCATGTTCTTAATACGAAGGCCTATAAATCAATAACTATTTGACTGAAACGTCTTAGAGATTGAGATTAAATGTATTAACTCCCCTGCAATTATAATGGGTTAATTGTCTGATAATTGACTGCTGAGCCCCAGAAGTTGCATTCAACCTCTGTTGTGTTCAGAAGGCAGGAAATGAGGAGGATGTGTTTATAAAAGAGAGATGCATTTTTGCTCAGTGATAAGGGACTGGTTGAGCATGCTTGGAGCTCCAAGAATAGAAGCCAATTGTTGTTGATACGCTGAGTACTGTTATATGCATTGTGTTCTCAGCAGGCTCTTTCATGTGGCAATGGGAGGTCTGGTCAGCTGGAAAAACATGCTTCCCCCTGCTCTAGCCCATGGCCCTAACCCTTGCCACCAAATGCCAGCATCACACCTCATAGCGGGGACACTGGCCGACTGATGCTATCCCCAGTGAGGTCACCTTCCTGCTAAACGCAGAGGCCCACTTTGGCTAAATGTGATAAGCTCTAATGTACTGTTGCCATTACACTGGAGCCTGCCCAGTCAGCGCTCAACGTGCTGCGACCTACAGGTGGATCTGCTTCCTCTGACAGATCTTATTACAGAGAAGGCCCAGCTGGGCGGGGGCTTGCCTCCAACCTCTAACATGATTGAGACTGCAGACCTCTTAATTCAACTCAGAAAGCATTCATGCTTAGGATTAATTTAATTTAAACTCCAAGACACACAACGTTTCCAGTTTCATGGAAATAGACCCTTTCAGCAATACGCCTATAGAAACTTTTTTTTTTTTAAAGTTTACTGACTTAATTATACATTTTTTTTCTACACAACCTACAACAAATTTTCAAAGTGAAAGAAAGTTTTTTGAAAATGTTACAAATTAAGAAACACCTCCCCTGAAATATAATAATTGGATAAGTCTCCACCCCCCTGAGTTAATACTTGGTGGAAGCACCTTTGGTAGCCATTACAGCTGTGAATCATTTTTATAAATATTTTACCAACTTTGCACAACTCTTAGGGCATCATATATCCATCTTTTTTGTCACAATTGCTTAGACGCAGTACATTTGTATGGCGATCATCGATGGACAGTGATATTTAAACTGTGTGTTTGATTCTTTTAATTTAATTTAATTTTTTTAAAGCAGATTTAAGTCTGAGACTTGACTGGTCAGGAACATTCAACACCTCTTGGAAAGCAACTCTGGTGTATTTTGCATAAAAATGTGTTTAATGGGTGGTTACAATTCTGCACAACATCAACAGAAAAATTATTAATAGAAGTGACTCTTTTCATCAAGCTATTTTCCTCCCCATAACGTTTCCCTAGGTCTAGGATCTTATGGAGAAGGCTGAGATGAATAGATTGGTTTTAGATAGGGTTCTATTTGTTCTGGGGGAACCAATCTCAGGGTTAGGTTAAGTAGATCTGTATGAAAAAATCGAATTGAATCCCTTTTTAGAAAAAATTAAGGAAGCTTAATGTGAAAAAAGTTCAAGGGGGTGTATGTTTTTTATATTGTCTTTTGTAGAAGTTATACATACATTTTTTTGCATATTGAAATAAAACATTTTAGCAGTTGAAGCTGTAAACTCCCACACAAGTCCTCCTTTGAACTTGGCCCGAATCAGGATCCAAGGAATAATTGTCAGTGATGAGTTACTGAGCTCAGCAGGAACAGATACAGAGTTGGAAAAAGGCATGACCTTTTGGTCTTTGGATTTATGGCAATTTAGGATTTATAAATGTAGAAGTACTTCCAAAATACAGATGTATTTATTGACATTTTACTTCATATTTGGGGGACTTGTCACCATGGTACAATAGACAGAGAAAGGGGAAAACCCAGTTATAAATATGGTCACTGGACATTTAAAATATTAGGAGTGAACTGGGGCCTCTGTTCACTAATGCATTCTGAAATCATCAGTCTTGTAGTGGATTATTTATGACTACCGATGAAGCCAAAAAACAAGGTGTGGTCTTGTTATTACATTTTAAGTCATAAAAATAGAACATTTTAAATTCGGTCGTTCATACCCAGTGAGTGGGGGTGCTGAAAGTTAAAGTATTGCACTTGTGAGACCTGTGTTCATAGTGAAGGAAAGAAAAACATGGGAAAGTAGTTTTTCCGTATCCCCTTGTTTTTGTCTTTTGATATTAAATAAGTTGGGGTGGAATCAAACCACAGCCACTGCTCGTCTCATGTGTGGACTTTTTCATTAGTGAAGACAGGGGATGAATAGGGCTCTGTGTAGCTTGGCCTCACCTCTCTGTAAAAGCTTTTAAACCACGACAGTCGTGTCTGTAAATCTCAGCTCCCAGTGAGTGCTACTGCCTGCTACACCCTCTAGTGCCTCCTCAGACAAACATTACACATTCCTAACGGGATACAGGCTCAACATCTTCACCATTTCAATTTGATACAACATTCACTTTCACATTAACCTTGATGCTGAAGAATATGACTGAGGAACCTCGCTGTCGCAATCCATGGATGTCAATTCCCTGATTTTATTTGCTTCGAGCCCACAGCTATTTGAACAGTCAATAGGGGAACCTGAAGGGTTGCTTAGTTATTTTGGTCCGGGGAGACTTCTGGGTTGTTGATAGACATATAAGGAGGTTGCCAGCTCTTTGAACTGTCTCTACCTGGGGTTCCAATTGCCTATGACATCAAACACTTTACTTTGCATGGGGTGCTTGGCCATTTTTTAAAATCCATAATATAAAAAAACATGGTCTACACATCCATATGTGCTACACATGTTTTATTGGTTGACAATGTTTTGATCCAAATAGATTTTTGTCAGGGATTTACCAATGTCAGTGATGTATAAGAGACCTATTGTAATTTCTTTGCAGAAGTGCTGAAAACTTAAATAAGCAGGACATTCATTGCTCATCAGCACTGCGTGATGTAATGTAGGCCTACAGCGACACCATAGTTGATAAAGAATAAAATGGTTTCAGAAAGTGAACACTGAACAGAGATGGCACCACAAATCAGAGATGAATGGGAAACAAAATGTATAGCTGTTTTCAAAAGAAGGAATGCTGTACTCAAAAGCAGAGCAGGCTTTTTGTCTATGTTCCTCAGATGTCTAGAAATACAACATGGCCCTGGTCACCTGCTCTGCCTTCTCAGCTGGCACAAGCCAGAATACATCTCTGAGGTGAATCTGTTTACATGACTACCAGTGACACAGAGAAAGCTGTGAGTTCACCTCTGCGTTCAGACACACAGAGCAACTATTTGGCTTATTTTTTTCTCCAAGTCGTTTTAGTGAATATCCGGATCTGGAAAGCATTCATCGACCGGAGTCTTTAACAGTTTCTCGGCAGCACTGCATAATATTGAAACTGCTGAGGAATGCCACTGAGTCGTTGGGATGAAGTCCTGACCTATAATTATTCCCCATTGGTCCATGACATGCTGAGGTCAGGCCTGGACAGCTGGGGCAACATCCCACAGAGCCCCGCCGGTGCTGCAGAGATGCTGTCACTGAGCAAAATTAGCCCCTCCACAGATCTCTTTCTGTTGCCACTGACGGATGGGCAAGAAAAGGTGTAAAAAAAAAAAAAAAACGGGCCTGTGATTTAGGAGCAGGCTGGGGTCATGCCAATGTGTATAAATGATCTTGAGTGATTGCCAGGGTTTTATTTACAGGGTCAGTGGCACTGATATATTATTTTGACATGTTTGATTGATCTTTTTGGGTATATTTAGTGCCATTAGATTTGTATTACACATGTAAAAAATGTACATGTTTTAGATGTACATCATGTTATTACACATGTACTTTCATCATGTTATAGAGCACAACATTTCAATCAAAATACAGTACTGATAGTACTACAGAAGAAAACGTTTCATTCCCTGCTGCAGCCTGCCTTTTAAGGTGAATTCTTCAAGTTTTCCTGTTCCAAACTAGGGCTGACTATGAAATGTAAGCTTTACGTAAAACATGTCTATTTGTTACCTACATTTCCTTCTATTAATTTGGTCTTTGTTTAGTAAAATTGAGATTTGTCACGCTTGCATCCTATTCATTAGTAACATGGATTTCTTTCTGATGTTATTACAATTAGCAGTAGGGCAAATCTCCTTCAGTTGTACTTTGTTACCAAACTTTCTATCTGCATTGTTCTTCAAGTAAATATATTTCTGTCAAATGGAAATCAGTGGAAATTGTTTTGCCTAACTTTGCAATCATTGCTTTTTATTTGACATATACATTTTAAAGTGAAAAGTCAGCGTCTCACTGTCACTCTGTTACCGTGGAATTGCTGTTAAGTCTCTGCTCTAGACTTCCCGATGCACCATGGATGTTTTTTAAACTGGCTGACCATTATCCTTGACACCGAACACACAACACTCACTGGTACTGGATGGCAAATTAAATCCTTTAATGAGAAGTTCTTTCCCGAGGTCTCACTGGGAATTTCCACTGGATTACATTGTTTGAGAATACTTTGAACTTGACATTGAACTTATGCAGACTTTCTGGTTCACAGACCCTTAAGGTTTGGCTAGTCAGTCATTCCTGGTGCAGTGTCTTATTGTAAGGAACAAAGCACTGATTCATGTTTATCGGTGACCTTTCATTTTTAACATATGTCTGGTAATGGAAATTCAGACTCATTGCCTTTATTGAGAAGGTTTCCTTTCTCTACATTTGGAATTTCCCAACTATTCATAATGGCAGACAAACTTCAATGGGGATTTGAGCGAATCAATGAAACACTTGCACCCAAGCCTTCATACCTAGAACCATAGCACAATTTTAGTCCATGGTAACAGAATGATGCTGAGACTCAGATTTTTCACTTTAAAATGTATGTCAAACAAAATCATTTTTTTTTAGCATACATTTTAAAGTGAAAAATCTGAGAATCAGCATCATTCTGTTACCATGGAATTACCCCCACCAGCGAATTAATCAAATGGGCAATTTGTCTGGGTGATCATTTATCTTACATTTAATGTCCAAGTGAAACCATAATTGAAGATAATAGCCTTGTGGTTTTTTGGAGCTCAGGAAATGGACACTTGAGCCAGGCATTTAGCCCATTGGAACTTCTCAAGATGACAGGGAGACACTCTGTCTTTACCCGACACAATTAGGACCAAATGTTTGGCTTCATGGAACCCAGAAGGTGGCACTTCCACAGCAATTAGGGGGAATTGGAGGTGTCTGCAGTCTACACAAGAGTGCTGACATCAGTTCCTGTGTGAGTGACCTCTGGGATGTCTGTTGTGAGATCAAACGCAGGCTGATAAGAGTTGAGGTCACAGTGCTCTGCTGAACGACACTGAAACTGACCAGAGATCTGCCCCCACCCCTCTCTGACCTTGCTTCCTTAGGGTACACGTAGGGGTGTATTGCTCCATTCAAAGACTCAACTGAGTTTTGATACATTTCCCATGGTAATTGGCTTCTAAATAAAGAAATTAGAAAGTTTTGTGGTGAAACTGATTCAGAGCATTCTTTCTGTTTTTCAGATGTTCTTATGAATTATTGTGTGAATAGCTACTGTACTGGACTGAATTCTGATGTGTTTAGCATTTCATTGATCATTCTTTAATTGAAAATTGTAACTCATCTGCTCTCTATTTTCATTACAGAATAATGGATCCTTGGTTTGGTGTCAGAATCACAAACAGTGCTCAAAGGTATGTAACAAGTATTGACTACATGTGCTTTAAATGAAATAACAAACGTACAAAGCAAGTTTGAGATACCTGTCTATACCCAAACTTTTATAGAAGTTTTAGGTGAGCAATTTGAAACCATGATAGCAGTTATGTGAACACACTTCACCTTTTCATCAGTCAAGTTGTTCTAGGGTTATTGAGATTCCACCACCCGTCTCTGACACCACTAAACCCCTGTTCATTAGAATTACAGTAGTCCATTTTATCCAGTGTTTCCTGAAGGTCTTGTTTGGTTTTCGTGCCCTGTCCCAAAGACAGTTGGCACAAAGATGGTGTTGACAGGTCTCTAAAAGGATGGTGCTGACACGTCCTCTCAGCTTCTCTGGGAGCTGTTGACAAGCCCCTCACTGTGGTGCTGAGCCCACTGAGCAGACAGTATACTGAGGACAGGCTCAGCCCAGGACATTCTGGGAGGACAACCAGGAGGGAGGATGATGATGACACAACAGTGGGGATCAAAGACATGGGGCAACTTTGAACCCTATTCACTAAATAGTGGACTACCTTTCAGCTTGTCCCTATGTAACTCTGGCCAAGATTAGGGTACTGCAAATATGGTGCTATTTGGGACAGTAACTTATACCCTATCTCTGTCAGACTCTTCTGTTCACATCAACCAGGACAGCAGCAACCAGCCTACACGTTGGTCCTGATGTCATAGTCTGAGGACTAAATTCCACCCAGGATGTAAATAGTCTAGCCGAGTGTTGTCATTCACACTTCTACGGATGCCTACAGTTTTCTCTTTCGCGAGAGCGTGTCTCTGTTTGTTTTTCATCTCTCCCGTGTTTTCCTTTGCATTATAAAACGTTGTCTTAATAGCTTATGGGAAGTGTGCTATTGCAGAGGCGATGACAAATTGGATCTCATCCTTGTCTGTACTGACTACTTACTCGTATGGCTTGTTCATGCAGCACAGGTAGAGAAAACAATTACTCTCCTGAGTCATTGTTTACATTTCTTACACTGTTTTATTGAGGTTTTATTATAAATCATATATTTGGAAATGTCCAAGGACACCCAGTTTATTTGTTAGAGCCTGTATACTGAACATTTGGGCCTAATCAGTGTTCAATGATTTATTAATGATGATGTGTCTAGGGTTGGGCTATATCAACATTAGATCCCCCAAAAAATAAAAAAATATATGGGTAGCCTAGGCCTGTCTGTGTGTGCCAAAGCACAGAGCGAGTGACATGCTGTCAATCATCATAGGATGCAGAGCAAGCAACTCTGCTGTCCCCAGAACTGGATAATGATAATACCAGTTTCATATCTTATTAGGCCTAGGGTACTATGTGTTGTAGGTAGCATATTGCTAGAATAATATGCCTATAGGATACGTATCGTTTCTTTCAGAACTTAGGTCACAGCTCTTTTGACTTCTCATTAGATTTTTCCATCTTGACATTGTTTGCTCAATTTGACTTCTTGTGGCCTGAAATATTTGTCTTTCAAAATAAAGCTGTGATTGAGAATAGCATAGACTGTGACTTTCATAATTGTTCCCATTTAAAAGCTGCAACTTTAGGACATTAAACACTTTATTGGAATGTTTGGGAAATACTCTTCATAATTTAATTTTTTTCTTCATAATATTTCCTTAAATAGCCTAGAACTCCATTAGATTCATTCATTGTTTGATCATGAAATAGTGTGGCGGGAGAAATCCAGTATGCGTTAAACTGAAAAAGTGTCTTAAAAGTCATATTGAGAGAACAGAACATTTGGTTTCTATAACAATAAGACACCAGAGCGTCTGCTGTAAAAATGAACTTCGGCCTTTGACCCAGATCATTCGAGAGAAAAAACGAAAACACATTTTCTGACCGGACATTCTGTGCTGCTTTGGTAAAACTCTAAGCTCTGTCTACATTGTTCTCTTGCATTCTGTAAATATAACACATTTATTGTAATAGTCTATAGCAAATGGGAATATAGGCAGTTTATTCAGATTGTCATCCATGCCGTGCTGTGCGCTTCTTGACTCGGCTCATTACTGTGCGCCAGCAGTCAAGTTGAAATAGGTTAGGTATCGTCTGTCACATCACGACGTCATCGCCATCAACGATGGCTGTCAATCATCCTCGATAGATGATACTATCGTAATATTGCCCAACACTAATTTGGGCTCCCTTTTTTAATATAAATGACTACATGGATAATATGAAAGAGTGAAATGTGGAGCTGCTGAACACTCTTTACTGACTTCGCAGTATTGCGTTTGTTATGAAGATCCATTACAATCAATGTCTTGTATTCACACCCACATGCAAACCATCCCCTTTTATTTGAGATCTAAATATTTCCATATTCCTTTGCTATTTAAATCAAATCCATGTGGATTGTGATTAATTGAAAAAAGGTTTGGGGAACGTCAGTTATTCAGGTCTTAATACAGGCTGGTGTGTGTGTGTTTGTTTTATATATATATATATATATATATATATATATATAGTGGGGAGAACAAGTATTTGATACACTGCCGATTTTGCAGGTTTTCCTACTTACAAAGCATGTAGAGGTCTAATTTTTTATCATAGGTACACTTCAACTGTGAGAGACGGAATCTAAAACAAAAATCCAGAAAATCACATTGTATGATTTTTAAGTAATTAATTAGCATTTTTTTGCGTGACTTAAGTATTTGATCACCTACCAACCAGTAAGAATTCCGGCTCTCACAGACCTGTTAGTTTTTCTTTAAGAAGCCCTCCTGTTCTCCACTCATTACCTGTATTAACTGCACCTGTTTGAACTCGTTACCTGTATAAAAGACACCTGTCCACACACTCAATCAAACAGATTCCAACCTCTCCACAATGGCCAAGACCAGAGAGCTGTGTAAGGACATCAGGGAAAAAATTGTAGACCTGCACAAGGCTGGTATGGGCTACAGGACAATAGGCAAGCAGCTTGGTGAGAAGGCAACAACTGTTGGCGCAGTTATTAGAAAATGGAAGAAGTTCAAGATGACGGTCAATCACCCTCGGTCTGGGGCTCCATGCAAGATCTCACCTCGTGGGGCATCAATGATCATGAGGAAGGTGAGGGATCAGCCCAGAACTACACGGCAGGACCTGGTCAATGACCTGAAGAGAGCTGGGACCACAGTCTCAAAGAAAACCATTAGTAACACACTACGCCGTCATGGATTAAAATCCTGCAGCGCAAGCAAGGTCCCCCTGCTCAAGCCAGCGCATGTCCAGGCCCGTCTGAAGTTTGCCAATGACCATCTGGATGATCCAGAGGAGGAATGGGAGAAGGTCATGTGGTCTGATGAGACAAAAATAGAGCTTTTTGGTCTAAACTCCACTCGCCGCGTTTGGAGGAAGAAGGATGAGTACAACCCCAAGAACACCATCCCAACCGTGAAGCATGGAGGTGGAAACATCATTCTTTGGGGATGCTTTTCTGCAAAGGGGACAGGACGACTGCACCGTATTGAGGGGAGGATGAATGGGGCCATGTATTGCGAGATCTTGGCCAACAACCTCCTTCCCTCAGTAAGAGCATTGAAGATTGGTCGTGGCTGTGTCTTCCAGCATGACAACGACCCGAAACACACAGCCAGGGCAACTAAGGAGTGGCTCCGTAAGAAGCATCTCAAGGTCCTGGAGTGGCCTAGCCAGTCTCCAGACCTGAACCCAATAGAAAATCTTTGGAGGGAGCTGAAAGTCCGCATTGCCCAGCGACAGCCCCGAAACCTGAAGGATCTGGAGAAGGTCTGTATGGAGGAGTGGGCCAAAATCCCTGCTGCAGTGTGTGCAGACCTGGTCAAGAACTACAGGAAACGTATGATCTCTGTAATTGCAAACAAAGGTTTCTGTACCAAATATTAAGTTTTGCTTTTCTGATGTATCAAATACTTATGTCATGCAATAAAATGCTAATTAATTACTTAAAAATCATACAATGTGATTTTCTGGATTTTTGACCTCTACATGCTTTGTAAGTAGGAAAACCTGCAAAATCGGTACCAGTCAGTACAGTACCAGTCAAAATTTTGAACACACCTACTCATTCCAGGGTTTTTCTTTATTTTTTAAAATATTTTCTACATTGTAGAATAATAGTGAAGACATCAAAACTATGAAATAACACATATGGAATCATATAGTAACCAAAAAAGTGTTTAAACAAATCAAAATATATTTATAAGTAGCCACCCTTTGACTTGACAGCTTTGCACACTCGTTCTCTCAACCAGCTTCATGAGGAATGCTTTTCCAACCGTGTTGGAGTTCCCACATGCTGAGCACTTGTTGGAAGCTTTTCCTTCACTCTGCGGTCCAACTCATCCTAAACCATCTCATTTGGGTTGAGGTCGGGTAATTGTGGCCAGGTCATCTGATGCAGCACTCCATCACTCTCCTTGGTCAAATAGCCCTTACACAGCCTGGCGGTGTGTTGGGTCATTGTCCTGTTGAAAAACAAATGATAGTCCCACTAAGCATAAACCAGATGGGATGGCGTATTGCTGCTGAACGCTGTGGTAGCCATGCTGGTTAAGTGTGCCTTGAATTCTAAGTAAATCACCCTAGTGTCACCAGCAAAGCACCTCCTCCTCCATGCTTTACAGTGGGAACCACACATGCGGAGATCATCCGTTCACCTACTCTGCGTCTCGCAAAGACATGGCGGTTGGAACCAAAAATCGCAAATTTGGACTCAGACCAAAGGACAGATTTCCACCGGTCTAATGTCCATTGCTCGTGTTTCTTGGCCCAAGCAAATTTCTTCTTCTTATTGGTGTCCTTTAGTAGTGGTATCTTTGCAGCAATTCGACCATGAAGGCCTGATTCACACAGTCTCCTCTGAACAGTTGATGATGAGATATGTATGTTACTGGAACTATGTGAAGCATTTATTTGGGCTGCAATCTGAGGTGCAGTTAACTCTAATGAACTTATCCTCTGCAGCATAGGTAACTCTAGCTATTCCTTTCCTGAGGCGGTCCTCATGAGAGCCAGTTTCATCATAGCACTTGATGGTTTTTACGACTGCACTTGAAGAAACTTTCAAAGTTCTTGACATTTTCCTTATTGACTGACCTTCATGTCTTAAAGTAATGATGGACTGTCATTTCTCTTTGCTTATTTGAGCTGTTCTTGCCAAAATATGAACTTGGTCTTTTACCAAATATGGCTATTTTCCGTATACCACCCCTACCTTGTCACAACACAACTGATTGGCTCAAACACATTAAGAAGGAAAGAAATTCCACAAATTAACTGTTACAAGGCACACATTGAAATGCATTCCAGGTGACTACCTCATGCCGCTGGTTGAGAGAATGCCAAGAGCATGCAAAGCTGTCAAGGCAAAGGGTGACTACATTGAAGAATCTCAAATATACAATATATTTTAGCACTTTTTTGGTTACTACATGATTCCATATGTGTTATTTCATAGTTTTGATGTCTTCACTATTATTCTACAATGCAGAAAATGGTACAAATAAAGAAAAACCCTTGAATGAGTAGGTATGTCCAAACTTTTGACTGGTACAGTGTGTGTGGATACCAATCTATGTGATCATATGCATAGTATCAGTACATTATACTGTACAGTACGACATGTATACGTGCTTATAAGTAGGATCTGCTAAATGACTAAAATGTAAATTCAAAGTTAATATTTCTGTGCTCCAGAAGATTACGTTTTGAGGTAATTTTTAATGACCTCGTCGGGGTGTTTTAAAGGATATGCCTTTTTTAAAGTAGAGCCTCCATTGTTTTCACTATAATGCAGCTCAACTTGTTTCTTTCCTTTCCATAGTGATGGCCAACATCGGTTCTTGGCACCAGCCGTTCCCTTGTCATTCATCATGAGTTTTATGTTTGAAAAGGCTTTTGCTGGCTGCAAGTCCATGCACAGCATACTGTTTTCATAATCAACCGGCTACATGGCTGAATCTCTGAAAATGCCAGAGATTCTTTAATGGACATCTTGTTCTCTTGACAAGCATGTGACTTTGCACTCATTTACCCTCTCTTTGTGTGTGTGCGTGTGGTGTTACATATCAGTTTAGCCTGTACCTTCAGACATGATTTATTGGAGTGTGAACATGATGTAGCATCTTACAAAGTAATATTCAAAGTTCACCATCATAATACTGAACTCCAATTTGTTGATGAGAGCCCTGTATCCCTCTGGTTTATTTTAGAACTGAGCAAATAAGAGTTCAGGTATTCAAACAAGGACTAGAACCCTACATCTCTGTCTTGTTTGATGAGCATACATGCGCACACACTTCATATCGACATAATTGAGTGGAGTGTTTACAGAGTCTCTCTCTGAGCCTCTCAAAGCACAGGGGCCATTGTGTCAGCTCAAACAATCACTACAAATGGCCCATTTTGTACAGTGCCTCTGTTTGGATGGCTCTACGGACTCTGATTTAGCTTCTCCTCACTTCATGAACAGCTCAGTCAAACAGACGGACAAAAGCAGTGGATAAAATGTCCTCCCCCTCCCTGGACCGGTGTTCTATCCATCCAAGTCCATAGTGGGGGTTCCTTTGTGGACAATGTGTGGTAAAGACTGGTTAATTATTTAGACAAAGATGCTATGACTCTCCATCTGTCAGCGGTTTAGGAAATCAAAGCCTCCCAGTTTACATCTTAGACGGGGGAACGTCCGGAGTCACTCCCATTGCCTCCCAACTCCCAGCAGCCCCCTTTGTCATGGTGATTAACCCGCCTTCCCGCTTGCCGGGGCAGGGAGAGGTGGCGGAGTCATTAGCATGCCGTAACACCAGGCTAGCCCCTATTCAGTTGGGGGACACCAGGAGGATAGAGCGGAGTGCAGGCAGCATTTGTATGAGCTATTGTCATTTGGTCTACTCTGCTTTGATAGCTTCCCACTTGAGAGATTTGGATAAGGTACTCATCGAAAGTTTTCAAACTACAGGGCGTTCTCTCTTTTCCTGCTCCTTGTGCTAAGAATGTGTGTGTCAGCCAAAAAGCTTTCCACATGCAGAGTATGACTGACATTAACGGGGCTGATTTCCCAAAGGGTGTGATCCATGCTCCAAATCAAATGCTAGGATTGACTTGAGACCGTTAAATGCCAGTTTGCAAATAAGCAATGCACTTCATTACCCACACGTGTGCTACGCTCGGTTACACTTGTCTGGAGCGATGTTGGAATATAACCAGTTTTCAACCCGTTTCTCCAATATCCAGTTTTTTTTATTTGGTGTATGACCAAAGTGTATTTTTGATTTAAGAAGAAAATCGTGCTTTGAAATGAAGATGTATTGCCATGTGCACTTGTTGACCAGGGAGATGGATTTCTCTGTGAACTAGAATGCTCAGCCCATCACTAAGATGAACAAAAGTAATCCATTAATCTTTAGTCTAACATCCCTTAGCAGTGAACTGACGACTTCTCCTCTCTGTTTTCCCGGCCCACCACATCACCAACCCACCAAGGTTTTCAGAGCTTGCCAAGAGAGAAGCTTTGTGAAGCAACATTGTTTGGACAGATTTTTAATGTCAATGCATGTCCTTCATGGAACTGTAATGCTCCAGGTGTTTCTTTTGACTCTGCTTACCCATCATACCCAATGAGCTAGACATCCCTGCATTAAGAACAAACAACATCTGTTTATTCTATTGGATAACACATGTCTCAACCGAACCTTTACATTTTGTGAAGAATGCTTCAGTGCAGTTTGCCTGAATAGCAAGAACTAAAGAGCTATGCATGTCTCTCATTCAAAAGTGTCTTTCAAAACCCGTCACCCCCCTTTCTTACCCGCTAGTTTTCTCACAGCAATTTTTTTTATCTGACTTCCCCAACAGTAGTGTTTTTCTAGGTCAATCAGTCTATTGGTAGTGTTGGCTCGGTCCTCAATCTGCATTAATCGTCATTAAAAAATAAAATAATGGCATGCGTTCTGGGAAAATATAGCATTCCTCATTGGCTACAAACTTGAAGTGTGTCATGGCAATTTACTAAGGTCATTTGGCAGCAGGCAGTATATTTTGGAGGCGCAGTGAAAAGATCTGATTTTGTGTGGATGGTTTATGGTCGTGGCATGGCTGGGACTTTGTCTGATTGGATGCACTTCAAAGCACCTTTTGGTGACAATTACTGTCAAGTGTGTGCTGCAGTGGCGGTCGGTGTCGTTTTAAGATGAGGGAGGACGATTTTTTTTTTTTTATCAGCATGGCCATATTTCTATTACAGCATATTGTCATTCCTATTCCATTCATACAGCTCAATTTAACATCGATAGGTTTAGGCTACTACATGATACTAAAATGTTCCCTATAGCTATCATGAGGTTGCTACAACCTAGCCTATGAAAAGTTTACAACGTAGGTGCACAGGTCGAGAGAAAAATGTGAGTAATCAAGGTGACAGACAGTGACACATTCTCTACAGCCTTGCACACTCTTGCTTGCATCTAGCTGATCTAGAGTGTAATCATTCATCCAAAAGTTGCAAACAAGAGTTTCTATTGGACAAATGTGGGTATGTTTATCCCCATTTTCATTCCGTTTGCTTCTGTTTAAGTAAGGGTTTTTCAACAGAATTGGTGGATTGAATACACCCCTGATCACACGCAAACACAGTTCACATTCATAGCAGCCACATACAAACAGCATGATCTGCTCATTCCTTCTCGGATCTATGCGCTCTCCTCCTTTCACTATTTCCCTTCACTTGTGGACTTCAGTGCACAACACATCAGCTGTCTGTGACCAGTCTGACATTTTTTTCCCAAGCCAAACCTTCATATCATAACTGCTACACACAGGCTACATCGTTGTCACCATATTAGCTAACGTCGTAGTTAACATAGCTACTAGAACTAACACGTTTGTAAACCCGCTACAATCATGCAGTACAGTCAGCAAGCAGTTTAGTAGTTACACAGGCAGGCCCCGGTGGAAATCAATTAATAAATCCACAAGCTTACCTTGACTTGGACGAGTTCCAGTGTTGGATAGCCATAGCCGGGCTAGCTAACATAGCATCCCTCTCTGTTTGAGCCGGGTGTTTGAGTAGGCTAAACTAGATAGATTCACTAAGTTAGTGGAAGTTAGAGTGAAAATACAACAAAATATAACTAGGTCGCTCTCTCGCTCTTGCTTCTCCATTTTTTTATAAATTAATTTGATCAACTGATCAACTTGTCTTTCTCTCTCTTTGAATCAACTACTCATCACATTTTATGCACTACACTGCTAGCTCGCTATAGCTTATGCTTTCAGTACTTGATTCATTCTCTGATCCTTTCAGTTGAGTTGATAAACTGTCAGTTCATGCTGTAAAAGCTCTGATAGGTTGGAGGACGTCCTCCAGAAGTTGACATAATTACTGTATAAGTCTATGGAAGGGGGTGAGAACCATGAGCCTCCTAGGTTTTGTATTGAAGTCAAAGTACCCAGAAGAGGATAAACTAGCTGTCCTCCGGCTACACCATGGTGCTACCCTATAGAGTGCTGTTGAGGCTACTGTAGACCTTCATTGCAAAAAACAAAGTGTTTTAATCAATTATTAGTGACATGTAAATATATATAGGGTAGTTTTGTCTTTGTTTCACTATTACATTTTTTCTGAAATTCAATAAGGAGGATTGTTCTCCCCTTCCTCCTCTGAGGAGCCTCCAGGTGTGCTGTCATGTCTAGTCTGACTGAAGACTAAAACAGACCAAATATTGAGATGAACAGTGTATTTGGAAAGTATTCAGACCCCTTGACTTTTTCCACATTTTGTTACGTTATAGCCTTATTATAAAAATGATTAAATTATTTTTTTTCCTCATCAATCTACACACAATACCCCATAATGACAAAGTAAACTCATTTATTACAAATGAACAGATACCTTATGTAAATAAGTATTCAGACCCTTTGCTATGAGACTCGAAAGGAGTTAGTTATGTTGCATCCTGTTTCCACTGATCATCCTTGAGATGTTTCTACAACTTGATTGGAGTCCACCTGTGGTAAATTCAATTGAATGGACATGATTTGGAAAGGTGCATACCCCTGTCTATATAAGGTCCCTCAGTTGACAGTGCACGTCAGAGCAAAAATCAAGCCATGAGGCCGAAGGAATTGTCCGTAGAGCTCCGAGACAGGATTTTGTCAGGGCACAGATCTTGGCGAGGGTACCAAAACATTTCTGCAGCCTTCAAGGTCCCCAAGAAAACAGTGGCCTCCATCATTCTTAAATGGAAGAAGTTTGGAACTACCAAGACTCTCCCTAGAGCTGGCTGCCTGGCCAAACTCAGCAATCGGGGGAGAAGGGCCTTGGACAGGGAGATTACCAAGAACCCGATGGGCACTCTGACAGAGCTACAGAGTTCCTCTGTGCAGATAGGAAAACCTACCAGAAGGACAACCATCTCTGCAGCACTCCACCAATCAGGCCTTTATGGTAAAGTTGCCAGACGGAAGCCACTCCTCAGTAAAAGGCCCATCACAGTCCGCTTGGAGTTTGCTAAAAGGCACCTAAAGGACTCTGACCATGAGAAACAAGATTCTCTGGTCTGATGACACCAAGATTGAACTCTTTGGCCTGAATGCCAAGCTTCACGTCCGGAGAACCTGGAACCATCCCTACGGTCACGCGTGGTTGTGGCAGCATCATGTTGTGGGGATGTTTTTCAGCGGCAGAGACTGGGAGACTAGTCAGGATCGAGGGGAAATATGAATGGAGCAAAGTACAAAGAGATCCTTGATGATAACCTGCCCCAGAGTGCTCAGGACCTCGGACTGGGGCGAAGGTTCACCTTCCAACAGGAGAACAACCCTAAGCACACAACCTTGGGACAAGTCTCTGAATGTCCTTGAGTGGCCCAGCCAGAGCCTGGACTTGAACATCTCTGGACAGACCTGAAAATAGCTGTGCAGTGACGCTCCCCATCCAACCTGACAGAGCTTGAGAGGATCTGGAGAGAAGAATGAAAGAAACTCCCCAAATACAGGTGTGCCAAGTTTGTAGCGTCATACCCAAGAAGACTCGAGGCTGTAATCTCTACTCAATACTTTGTTGAAGCACCTTTGGCGAAGGGTCTGAATACTTATGTAAATGTGATATTCCACTTTTTATATTTTTATAAATGTGTAAAATAGACTAAACCTGTTTTTGCTTTGTCATTATGGGGTATTGTGTGATATTTAATTCATTTTTAGAATAAGGCTGTAACGTAACAAAATGTGGAAAAAGTCAAGGTGTATCAGTACTTTCCGAATGCACAATTATTATCCCTGGTATTCCTTCACACCGCTTATTTTTCTCATTGGACAGTGGTGGTAGTTGTTTGAGGACAATTTTTATTTAGGTTAATTTCTGTGTACATCTCTTACTGTTTTTAATCCTTCCACTCTCTGCCTGCACTTTTATAATTGAAGGGTGTTTGAGTCTGAGGCCTGTGTGTGTGGCGGAGGTGGAGTGTGAAGCAAGGCTGGTCAGTTCTAGCAGGAAGGATCTGGACATGGCTGTTAAGTTTCATTGACTGAGGGGGGTTGCTCCATTGCCTGCTATCTGTGGAGCTCATTATTCACAATGTGGGTGGCAGGGAGAACCCCCCCCCCCCCCCCCCACCACAGAAACACCAGACCATCGACGCTGGAGACGCGCATTCTCTCCTCACTGAGGTTACAGCCCCTAGACGTTCTCTAGTGGTGATAGTTCCCTTCTGAACATTCCAATGATTCTGAGGAGGTGAGGACTCAATGGTGAATAGCTGAAGGAAAAAGTTGCATTACCATGGGTGTCTCCTCTAAGGCATCGCTTGGAAATGCGAGTCACTAATATAAACAGGTATTTGTTTTTTCATTTCAAGAAGCTATTTGGATCACTTCCTGTTCAACCATGCATCAATTCATGTTTTTAATGTGCAGAAAGCATCTTCAAATGCCCTAAATAAACTGTTAAACAGAAATAAGCTTATACAGCTACAACGACACATCTCCTTGTCAAATGTCAGGCTTTTTTCCTTCATGTTCTTGCTTTTCTAGAAGGATCATTGTAATCCCAACTGCTTGTCAAATCCTTTTCAAGCAATAATGACCTGTCAAGCCGAGACAATCTGCTCTAATCCAAGTTGTTTATTCCCATTCTGCGGACGAGGAGCTCTGTGCTGTTTTCTATTGGCCGCGTGGCTTATCAGCACCCACAAGCTCAGCCCATAGCTTAGTACTCTCCTCTCCTGATGTTGCCATCTCTACTTTGAGAGATCTTAGATTATAATGATCTCTGAAGGAAAGGTTGGATTGTTAGTTTGTTACACAGTCATCAACAGGAGGGTGTTTTTGACTATGGATATTTTTTTATTGAGTCAATCACGTCATGTTCGAGATGGCCAAATCCTGAAATCAAACTGCACAGATCTTCTGTGACATTCATTTGGGCATCACTGGTATGATGACGTCCATAGTAATGCTCTGATAATGTGGGCGTTAGTGTGGTCAGTATGTCAGCAGAGGAGTAATTTACACAGCTAGGATTTCCAAAGGCTCCAAATGTCTCTCTAATCGAGAAATCGACCATTCTGTTCTAAGCTCTCGCTTGATCCCTACAAACACGCAGCAGTGTAAATCCAGTGACCTTCGACCTGGCCCTGTGGCCCTCTGGGTAAAGCCTCCCATTCTCTGAATATTGATATTTGTGTTCCTCAATATATTCTCATTGGTAGAAATAATACAGATCACATTTTATTTTTGAGGAAGACTACTACCATTTGTGAATGTTAGTGGGGGCTGGTTGAGTGGGATTAGTGGATTTGAAGTGTTTCTTTAACCTCAAACAACAGGAGATGGCAGTGGAATGTTATCAGGTCAGTCTCACTCCCTCTGAAGACTTTTCATGTTGCAGATATTTCTGACCTAGATAGGGAGAGTGGTCTGAAGTCTCCTGACTCCAAATCCTTCACATTTCATTTCTAATTCCTCGAGTCCCAGTCCAGACACAATTCCACCGCATAGCGTGTATGGGCCCAGCAGGAGCATGTTTTAACGAAGCCTAAATTCATTTAATCGCCCACTATCTCCCCAATTCACCACTGACTACACTGCCCATAACAGAAATTGTATTTTCTCTCACTTCTACTCTGGAAAATATGATCTGATAATCACAACTTGAAATCTTGCATTGCGAACAAAACCTAAACAAATGACTCAATGATGCTGGGAAAGTGCATTAGCTCGTACTCCCATTCTACGCTACGCTTTCATCCGTCCATCAGGCAGGATGATGTGGTGGTTCCCATCATTGGTATGGGGGAGCGACTAGAGTACAGTAAATCAGATGGGACGTTAAGCAGAGTGGCGTGGGACAGCCGCAGGGCACACAGAGTCACAGAGGGCCCAACTCTTTCCCAGGCCACCGCAGCACAGTAAAAGGACAACTAAACATGTTTTTAACCCATCTGACCCCGTCTGATTGAGACATCCTGTTGAGTCTATTTGTCATGACGTGTCAACCGAGCCCTGAGAAGGGTGATAAGTGAGGCTCACGTTACCGGCCACTGTAATATCCATCTCTTGTCTGGCTGGTGGCGTAATGTAACAACCGTTCCAAAGGACCAGAACTTAATGAGTCACGTCAGCTTCGTTGCCGCTTTGGTTGTTGTGTTGGTAGGCATGTTTCAGAAATATAGTAGTGAGTGGGATGTCAGTGGTTGGTTGAATGGCTGTTATGGGTGAAACTTCAGTCATGAAGTAATTAGTGTGAACTGCTATTGCATTCCACAGCAGAAAGACAAAGCCCCGATCCTAGCTGGGCTGGGTGTTTATTTTAGCTCATAAATAACGCAGGCAACTTTGATTGTGGGGTACATTTATAATGCATGAACTCCTCCTCCTCTTGTTTTTCTCCCTTTCTGGCAACATATTCATCCAAGGCTCTGTTCCCTTCAACTGCATTTCAATGAATAATTAAAGTGAAACTCAAAGAATGTCTGTGATACCACCTGCTAGGTTGCTCATCGTTTCCCGCTCCCTATTGAAGAACATAATAGCAGGTCTTCAACCATATAGATTTCAGCCCATTAGTGGCAGCACAGCGCTATTTTTGTTGGTTTGAAAACATTGGATAAATAATGATATTCACAACGTTTTTAAACTACTCTTTCAAGGCCATATGCTATTTAGAGTTGACATGTAATGAATCACTAATTGTGTCAAAGAACATTAAAGGAATGTTGACTTACTTGGCATGCATACCTGCAGGTCTTCATTGTTATTACCCTGTTAATTGCGATTGGTGCATGAGATATAAAAATATTCCAGGTAATATTTGATTGCTTTATGCCTTGACAGCTTATGACTCCCAACAAATGGTAGATGAGTACATCTATTTTAATTCAATCACTTTTTGACAGCTCACCTTTTGATTTGACTGAAATCTTCCATATTTGCTTATTGTAGAAATGACCAGAAAGTGACTTTTTAAACCTGAATGCCAAAACCTTTAAGAGATAAAGGTGCTCAAAGTTTATCCATTTTGCATACCCCACCATAGCATTAGACAGCCATGTCTTCTTCACTGGAAAATATAAATGGTTGGGATTGATATCATTTAAAAGCTTACAGACAGGGTTGTCAAACTATTTTATCATTTCTGGTGGGGAAAAAAATATTTTACTATTTTTTTTTATTTATTTGACCTTTTTTTAATGTAAATCCCCTATCTGACCTAGATATTAACATTTGTTGTAGCTTAGACCCTATTTTATATCATCTAAGGTTTTTGTGTTGTGTACGCTATTGGTTGAGACACAACATGCTCTTGAATACAAGGTGGGTGTCATGTTTTGGCTGATAAATGTACTAAAATGTGAATACAATTTTTAAATGTCAACTTTCAAATGGTACAACAAAGACGGTTGGAAGTCCACACATCAGATAATGTTTACTTGAATGGAAATATCTGTACAATTTTTGTGGTACTAACTAGAAGTTTTACATTTACATTTCAATGGTGTACCAGCTAAATTGCAGTGGTCTGAAGGGATAGGTCCGTTCTATGAATTATATTAATATGATTGAAATGACACCCACCCTCTTCAAAAGCATGGTGTCTCAATCGTTGGCGGACACAACCTCAGATGATGTGAAGTAGAGTTTAAGATACGCCATATGCGAATATGAAATCCGAGTTTGTGTTTTTAGATAATTGACATTATAATTTTTTTCAAGAAATAATAAAAGAATTGGACAACCCTGTCTAAGTTTTTAAATGAAATCAATCCCAACCATTTTATATTTTCCAGTGAAGAAGACATGGCTGTCTCATGGTATGCTAAATGGCTCAACTTTGAGCACCTTTATCTCCTGAATGTTTTGGCATTCAGGTCCAAAAAGTCACTTTCTGACCACTTCTTCCATGGGCAAACAATTTACATTTAAGTCATTTAGCAGACGCTCTTATCCAGAGCGACTTACAAATTGGAAAGTTCATACATATTCATCCTGGTCCCCCCGTGGGGAATGAACCCACAACCCTGGCGTTGCAAGTGCCATGCTCTACCAACTGAGCCACACGGGACAATGTTTGGAAAGTTTTGTTTAAATAAAAAGGGATGCTGTCAAAAAGTGATTTGAATTCAAATGTAATTCCCCAGATAGCAAGTGATTGATAAATGAGTTTTGGAAAAGATTTGAGAAAGACCAAGGGCCTTATGAAAGGAGTTGACGATCTCCATAGGAAGAGAGAGATGGAAACCAGACGGTTTTTCCTCTCCTAGTCTGTTATATGACAGACATTGAGAAGAGGCATGTCTGTTATCCTTGCTCTGTGCTGTGAACTAATGAGAGGGCGTATGGTGACATGAGTCATGTCATCCATGGTAAACATCATAACCAACACAAACCCATGGGATGGCCTTTGAAGTCTGAGTTTTCTTGAGTCCAACCAGGACATGAATTGAGATGAAAGGTGTGTTTGTGTGTGTGTGCTGGGGAGAGGGATGTATGAATGTATGAAACTATGTTTCAAGTTTGAGCAGTTCATCTGTCTCCTTCTCTAACCTTGAAATATCTAATCCACTCACACACTCTAGTGTGGCAGCATGCCTCAACTGCTTTTCCAAACCAGCACCTGTGTTGGTTTACTGTAAGCACAGAGAGAGAGAGAGAGAGACAACCGGAGAGTCCTATGCACGACCACACCTCATCTTACTCACAGTCCACTGAAAGAACAATGTTGAAGGTACACTGAACTTTATTGTTTATTAATCACTGTACAATCACTCCACACGATTTATTCTCCACATTTATACAATACTACGAAAGTCAATGACATATTGGAAAAGCCTTTAGAAATAAAATGTTCTACTTATTCACATCACAACCCAACATTCAATGAAATATGTTTAAACTGTTCTGATTTGTTGACCTCAGCTTGTTTTGATACTCCCAGTGTGCATCAGCCGACAGGCAACTCTTCACCAGATGTACAACTTTAATTCTTTAATTTCAAATATGTCACGGAATTCACTTTTTGAATGTTTTCTTGGACATGGTAGAAAACAAACACTTGACTTGAATATGGATGTGGGCCCTAATCTATGGATTTCACATGACTGGGCAGGGGATTGGCCTGGGAGGGCATAGGGCCCACCCACTGGGGAGCCAGGCCCAGTCAAGCTAAATTTGTTATTCCCCACAAAAGGGCTTTATTACAGACAGGGAAACTCCTCAGCACTCCCCCCAGCCCCCCTCAGAAGATCCTGCAGGTGAAGAAGCCGGATGTGGAGGTCATGGGCCGACATGGTTACACGTGGTCTGCGGTTGTGAGGCCGGTTGGACGTACTGCCAAATTGTCTAAAAAGATATTGGAGGCTACTTATAGTAGAGAAATGAACATTCAATTCTCTGGAACAGCTCAGTTGGACTATCCTGCAGTCAGCATGCCAATTGCATGATCCCTCAAAATTTAAGACATCTGTGGCATGGATAGATTATCTTGGCAAAGGAGAAATGCTCACTAACAGGGATGTAAACATATTTGTGCACAAACATTTAGAGAAAATAGCTTTTTGTGTGTATGGAAAATATCAGGGATTTTTTTAAATTTCAGCTCATGAAACATGGGACCAACACTTTACATGTTGCTTTTATTTTTTTGTTCAGTGTAAATCAAGCTGACTTTGAATTATCTAATGCAGTTTGAAGTGGGCCTTCTGCCATGAATAAGAATGAGGAGGGATGTAGGGAACCATTAAGAGTAATGGTGCTCATAGCAAGGGAGTGATGGAGGGAGAGAGAAAGAGACCATGGGGGTGAAAGATATACAGAGAGCGAGAAAGATTAAAAAGAGAGCACTTTAACCACAACACCAGAGTAGGTCCTGGTGACCAGTGGTAGCTTCTGTGTGGGTCGATAAATATGAGCGGGGCGTCTAGCAAGCGCCGCTGGAGTAATTGAGTCTGGTGGTGTGCATGAAAAGCGCAAGGGCAGCAGAATAGATAGAAGGTGATATTTACAGTGTGTGATCAACAGAGAGCCCCTCCCTATCACTCTATCCCAGAGGAGTCTGGTCACTCCTGCTGCAGCTCTGCACACTCACAGAGACTCCAGACATGCCTTGTAAATATCCCCACCGCCTCGCCAAGCTGACACTAAACTTCAGGACCATGATCGACAGTTTCTACTGGCCCCAGCCATCTTTCCTTTATGGGATAGATGGGGGGAAAACTTATACAATGGATTGGGAGGCCTGTTATGTATGCATAGTGGCTACGTGACTTTATAGTCAACTTCATATTTGAAGGGATGTATGGCAAGCTCTCACATTTGGTTATTCATGTGTAGAAATATTATGTTGTATCTGTACCCATTGGATGCAGTGATCACAATATAGTGGCTATATCTAGGAGAACCAAGGTTCAAAAGCTGGGCCTAAAAATAGTGTATAAGAGATCATCAAAAGTTTTTTCTGTGACTCTTATGTGGATGGTGTAAAACATATTTGTTGGTCTGATGTGATTAATAAGGAGCATCCAGACGCTGCACTTGATGAATTATTGAAATTGCTGCTTTCAATTATTGATAAATATGCATATGTTAAGAAACTGACTGTTAGTACTGTTATGGCTCCGTGGATTGATGAGGAATTGAAAAACTGTATGGTTGAAAGAGATGGGGCAAAAGGAGTGGCTAATAAGTCTGAATGCACACCTGATTTACTGCAAATTGAGAAATGATGCGACTAAACTCAGCAATAATAATAAGAAACTTATGAAGCCAAGAACAATGATAAAAAAAACTTTAGCAAATTTTAAATGATATTATGGGCAAAAAGACATTCAACTTCATCTTTCAATGAATCAGATAGCTTACTCATCACAAAACCATTTGATGTTGCCAATTATTTGGCAAAGTGGGCAAACTTGAGCGGGAAATGCCAACAACGAACAGTGAGCCATCGTATTCATGCATAAAAAAAACTAATAATGAAAGAAAAGCATTAAGTTAGAATTTTGCAAAGTTAGTGTGGGACAGGTGGAAAGATTATTGTTATCGATTACAAATGACAAATCTCCTGGCATTGACAACTTAGGAGTGGCCATCCACAGTAGACTTCCATCTATCTGTCATATCTTTTAATCTGAGTCTAGAGGAAGGTTTTTGTCCTCAGGCCAGGAGGGAAGCCAAAGTCATTCCGCTACCCAAGAGTGGTAAAGCGGACTTCGCTGGTTCTAACCGCAGACCAATCAGCTTGCTGCCAGCTCTTAGCAAACTGTTGGGAAAAAATGGTGTTTGACCAAATACAATGCTATTTCTCTGTAAACAAATTGACAACAGACTTTCAGCATGCTTATAGAGAAGGACACTCAACATATACTACACAAACGACTGATGATTGGTTGAAAGTGATAAGAAGATTGTGGGAGCTGTACTGTTTTCAGTGTAGCCTTTGATATTATTGACCATAACCTGTTGTTGAGAACTTGTGTTATGGCTTTTCAACTTCTGCTATATCGTGGATTCAGAGCTTTCTTTAATGGAAGCATCTCTGTCAAACATGTAGGGTGTGGTGTACCGCAGAGAAGTTCTCTAGGCCCTCTTCTTTTTTTTCTATTTTTACCAATGACATGCCACTGGCATTAAACAAAGCCTGTGTGTCCATGTATGCTGATGATTCAACCATATACAGTATATCACAAAAGTGAGTACACCCCTCACATTTTTGTAAATATTTGAGTATATCTTTTCATGTGACAACACTGAAGAAATGACACTTTGCTACAATGTAAAGTAGTGAGTGTACAGCTTGTATAACAGTGTAAATTTGCTGTCCCCTCAAAATAACTCAACACACAGCCATTAATGTCTAAACCGCTGGCAACAAAAGTGAGTACACCCCTAAGTGAAAATGTCCAAATTGAGCCCAATTAGCCGTTTTCCCTCCCCGGTGTCATGTGGCTCATTAGTGTTACAAGGTCTCAGGTGTGAATGGGGAGCAGGTGTGTTAAATTTGGTGTCATCGCTCTCACACTCTCTCATACTGACTGGTCACTGGAAGTTCACCATGGCACCTCATGCCAAAGAACTCTGAGGATCTGAAAAAAAGAATTGTTGCTCTACATAAAGATGGCCTGGGCTATAAGAAGATTGCCAAGACCCTGAAACTGAGCTGCAGCACGGTGGCCAAGACCATACAGCGGTTTAACTGGACAGGTTCTACTCAGAACAGGCCTCGCCATGGTCGACCAAAGAAGTTGAGTGCACGTGCTCAGCGTCATATCCAGAGGTTGTCTTTGGGAAATAGACGTATGAGTGCTGCCAGCATTGCTGAAGGGGTGGGGGGTCAGCCTGTCAGTCCTCAGACCATACGCCGTACACTGCATCAAATTGGTCTGCATGGCTGTCGTCCCAGAAGGAAGCCTCTTCTAAAGATGATGCACAAGAAAGCCCGCAAACAGTTTGCTGAAGACAAGCAGACTAATGACATGGATTACTGGAACCATGTCCTGTGGTCTGATGAGACCAAGAAACTTTTTTGGTTCAGATGGTGTCAAGCGTGTGTGGTGGCAACCAGGTGAGGAGTACAAAGACAAGTGTGTCTTGCCTACAGTCAAGCATGGTGGTGGGAGTGTCATGGTCTGGGGCTGCAGGAGTGCTGCCGGCACTGGGGAGCTACAGTTCATTAAGGGAACCATGAATGCCAACATGTACTGTGACATACTGAATACTCCCCCGCAGGGCAGTATTCCAACATGATAACGACCCCAAACACACCTCCACTGACGACCACTGCCTTGCTAAAGAAGCTGAGGGTAAAGGTGATGGACTGGCCAAGCATGTCTCCAGACCTAAACCCTATTGAGCATCTGTGGGGCATCCTCAAATGGAAGGTGGAGGAGTGCAAGGTCTCTTAACATCCACTAGCTCTGTGATGTCGTCATGGAGGAGTGGAAGAGGACTCCAGTGGCAACCTGTGAAGCTCTGGTGAACTCCATGCTCAAGAGGGTTAAGGCAGTGCTGGAAAATGATGGTGGCCACACACAATATTGACACTTTGGGCCCAATTTGGACATTTTCTCTTAGGGGTGTACTCACTTTTGTTGCCAGCGGTTTAGACATTAATGGCTGTGTGAGTTATTTTGAGGGGACAGCAAATTTACACTGTTATACAAGCTGTACACTCACTACTTTACATTGTAGCAAAGTGTCATTTCTTCAGTGTTGTCACATGAAAAGATATACTCAAATTTACAAAAATGTGAGAGGTGTACTCACTTTTGTGATATACTGTACATGTCAGCAACCATAGCTAATGAAGTAATTTGAAATCCTTAACAAGGAGTTGCAGTCAGTTTTGGAATAGGTGGCCAGTAATAAACTGGTCCTGAACATCTCTAAAACTAAGAGCATTGTATTTGGTACAAATCATTCCCCAAGCTCTAGACCTCAGTTGAATCTCTGGTAATGAATGCTGTGGCTGTTGAACAAGTTGAGGAGACTAAATTACTTGGCATTACCTTAGACTGTAAACTGTCATGGTCAAAACATGTAGATTCAGTGGTTTTAAAGATGGGGAGAGGTCTGTCCATAATAGAGCTTTTTGACACCACACTCCACAAAGCAAGTTTTGCAAGCTCTAGTTTTGTCTTACCTTGATTATTGTCCAGCCATGTGGTCAAGTGCTGCTAAGAAATACCTAGTTAAGCTGCAGCTGGTCTAGAACAGAAAGGCACATCTTGCTCTTCATTGTAATCAGAAGGCTAATTTAAATACTAGGCATGCCCGTCTCTCTTGCCTAAGAGTTGATGAGAGACTTGACTGCATCACTTCTTTTTTATAAGAAACTATGTTGAAAATTCCAAATTGTTTGCATAGTCAACTTACGCACAGCTCTGACACACACACTTACCCCACCAGACATGCCACCAGGAGTCTTTTCATATTTCCCAAATCCAGAACAAATTCAAGAAAGTGTACCATATTATATAGAGCCATTATTGCATGGAACTCCCTTCCATCTCATATTGCTCAAATGAACAGCAAACCTGGTAAAAAGAAAACCCAGATAAAGCAACACCTCACTGCACAGCGCCACTCCCGTATCTGACCTAGATATTTTGTGTGATATGTAGGCTATGTGTGCTGCTTTTAAATGTGTGTGTATATACAGTGTATTCAGAAAGTAGTCAGACCCTTGACTTTTTCCACGTTTTGGTATGTTACAGCCTTATTCTAAAATGGATAAAATACTTTTTTCCCTCAATCTATACACAATAGCCCATAATGACAAAGCAAAAACAGGTTTACACATTTTTGCAAAACAAAAAAAGAAATACTTATGTAAATAAGGTATTCAGACCCTTTGTTATGAGACTTGAAATTGAGCTCAGGCGAATCCTGTTTCCATTGATCATCCTTGAGATGTTTGTACAACTTGATTGGAGTCCACCTGTGGTAAATTCTATTGATTGGACATTTTTTGGGAAGGCACACACTTGTCTATATAAGGTCCCACAGTTGACAGTGCACGTCAGAGCAAAAATCAAGCCATGAGGTTGACGGAATTCTCCATAGAGCTCTGAGACGGGATTGTGTCGAGGCTTAGATCTGGGGAAGGGTACCAAAACATTTCTGCAGCATTGAAAGTCCCCAAAAACACAGTGGCCTTCATTCTTAAATGGAAGAAGTTTTGAACCACCAAGACTCTTCCTAGAGCGGGGGAGGTGACCAAGAACCCGACGGTCACTCTGACAGAGCTCCAGAGTTCCTCTGTGGAGATGGGAGAACCTTCCAGAAGGACAACCATCTCTGCAGCACTCCACCAATCAGGCCTTTATAAAAGGAGGCCCAATCTGAAGCCACTCCTCAGTAAACGGCATATGACAGCCCGCTTGAAGTTTGCCAAAAGGCAACTAAAGGACTCTGACCATTAGAAACAAGATGCTCTGGTCTGATGAAACCAAGATTGAACTCTTTGGCCTGAATGTCAAGCGTCAATTCTGGAGGAACCCTGGCACCATCCCTACTGTGAAGCATGGTTATGGCAACATCATGCTGTGGGGATGTTTGCAGCGGTAGAGACTGGGAGACTAGTCAGGATTGAGGGAAAGATGAACAGAGCAAAGTACAGAGAGATCCTTGATGAAACCTGCTCCAGAGTGCTCAGGAACTCAGACTGCGGCACAGACCTTCCAACAGGACAACGACCCTAAGCACACAGCCAAGACAACACAGGAGTGGCTTTGGGACAAGTATCTGAATATCCTTGAGTGGCCCAGGCAGAGCCCGGACTTGAACCCGATCGAACATCTCTGGAGAGACCTGAAAATAGCTGTGCAGCGACATTTCCCATCCAACCTGACAGAGCTTGAGAGGATCTGCAGAGAACAATGGGAGAATACGTGTATGCCAAGCTTGTAGCATCATTTTAATATATTTTCTAGAATTCTAGAAACCATTTTTTTGTCATTATGGGGTATTGTGTGTAGATTGATTGGAAAAAAACTATTTAATCAATTTTAGAATTAGGCTGTAACATAACAATGTGGAAAAAGTCAAGGTGTCTGAATACTTTCAGAATGCACTGTAGATCTGTCCTTGAGCTGTTCTTGTCTATTAATGTTCTGTCATGTTTCATGTTCTGTGTGGACCCCAGGAAAAGTAGCTGCGGCTTTCACAACAACTAATGGGGATCCTAATAAAATAGCAAATTATTTGATGGATCGCAGTATGGTAACGAAATGAAGGAATCAATCAAAGCTTGTCGTCGGAAAACCACTCATCTCTCCTAAACCCGCCCTATGATTGTACAAATATGCTCAGGCGGTATGGGAAAATGTCTCCTATACGTAATACATTAGTACGAATGATGTTCATGCCTTTTGTTATGTCTGCCTCGGGCTTCACAATATGCACTGCAATCTCGACTGGTAGCGGTTCACACTTCATTAACTGAAGCAAAACACTTTGTGACATTTTATACAATACATTTTGTCAGAGTTTGTTTTTTCAGCTGTCCCTGTTGGGAAGTGAGTCTTTTTTACGATGGACCGAGAACCAGCGCGCCCCTACCCCAGCCGCCTGGGGAAGTGGAAGTTCTAAGATGCACTCACGCATGTGCACAAGCACGCGTACAAGCACGCGTACACACACACACACACACACACACACACACACACACACACACACACACACACACACATAGCCGAGTTGTCTCTCCCCCTTCGCCGTGACAAAGTGAGGACGGTGCTGTCGCATTGGCAGCCATTCAGTCTCTGACTCTCACATCGGCCCCACAGAAAGCCTTTCAGGGCTCCACAGTGCAACAACTGATGTGTTTTATTACAGCGTGAAATGGGGAGTGAAAGGGCTCCAAGGCTGGCCCTACTTACCCATGCAGAATGTGTCACTTTTTTGGAAGGACGATAAGGACACAAAGGGAGAGTCGGGAGCACAAATGCTTTTGTTGGGAAACTGCTAGAGCCAACTGCTTTGGTGGAGCTCTGGCCTCAACCAATAGCGAAAGTCCTTGTATACATCTGGGAGTGAGAACAGTTCAACATCATTTAGTGTACTAACTTGCATGTTTACGCATCATAGAACATTTTCATGTGGTGTTGTTATTCCAACATATGTTAGCCTGGATGCCAGTCTTAGACTTTAACTTCAACACCATCTCAGGCTGGCACCCAGGTTAACTAGACAGATGCAGCATGTCTATCCCAATTACCCACTTTCCCTTCCATGTTGTCTCTGCCCAGCTGAGATCTCCTACACTGAACAAAAATATAAATGGAACATGCAACAATTTCAAAGATTTTACAGCGTTACAGTTCATATAAGGAGATCAGTCAATTGAAATGAATGAATTAGACCCTAATCTATGGATTTCACTTGACTGGGAATACAGATATGCATCTGTTGATCACAGATACAGTGCCTGTAGGGGTGTGGGTCAGAAAACAACCAGTCAGCATCTGGTGTGACCACCATTTTCCTCATGCAGTGCGACATCTCATTCGCATAGAGTTGATCAGGCTGTTGATTGTGGCCTGTGGAATATTGTCCCACTCTTCTTCAATGGCTGTGTGAAGTTGCTGGATATTGGCGGGAACTCAAACACGCTGTCGTACATGTTGATCCAGAGCATCCCGAACATGCTCAATGGGTGACATGTCTGAGTATGCAGGTCATGGAAGAACTGGGACATTTTCAGCCTCCAGGAATTGTGTACAGATCCTCGCGACATCGGGCCGCGCATTATCATGCTTAAACATGAGGTGATGGCGGCGGATGAATGGCACAACAATGGGGCACATGATTGCGTCACGGTATCTCTGTGCATTCAAATTGCCATCGATAAAATGCAATTGTGTTCAATGTCCATAGCTGCCCATACCATAACCCCACCTTCATCATGGGGCCCTCTGTCACAACGTTGACAGTAAACCGCTCGCCCACACGAAGCTATAGACGCTGTCTGCCATCTGTCCATTACAGTTGAAACAGGGATTCATCAGTGAAGAGCACACTTCTCCGGCATGCCAGTGGCCATCGAAGGTGAGCATTTGCCCACTGAAGTTGGTTACGACGCCGAACTGCAGTCAGGTCAAGACCCAGGTGAGGACGACGAGCATGCAAATGAGCTACCCTGAGGTGATTTCTGACTGTCTGCACAAACTTTCTTTGGTTGTGCAAACCCACAGTTTCATCAGCTGTCCAGTTAGCTCAGGGGTGGGCAATTCCAGTCCTCGATGGCTAGATTTGGTGTCACAGTTTTGCCCCAACTAACACACCTGACTCCAATAATCTCCTAATCATGATCTTCAGTTTAGAATGCAATTAGTTAAATCAGCTGTGCTTGCTAGGGATGGAGAAAAGTGTGACACCAATCAGGCCCTCGAGGACTGGAGTTGCCCATCCCTGGGTTAGCTGGTCTCAGACCATCCTGCAGGTGAAGAAGCCAGAAATGGAGGTCCTGGGCTGGCGTGGTTACACAGTCTGTGGTTGTGAGGCCGGTTGGACGTACTGCCAAATTCTCTAAAACAACATTGGAGGCGGATAATGGGAGAGAAATTAACGTTAAATTCCCTGGCAACAGCTCTGGTGGACATTCCTGCAGTCAGCATGCCAATTGCACGCTCTCTCAACTGTTGTGTGACACAACTGCACATTTTAGAGGGGCCTTTTATTGTCCCCAGCACAAGGTGCACTTGTGTACCTGTGTAATGATCATGCTGTTTTATCAGCTTCTTGATATTCCACACCTTTCAGGTGGATGGATTATCTTGACAAAGGATAAAATGCTCACTAACAGGGATGTAAACAAATTTATGCACAAAATTTAAGAGAAATAAGCTTTTTGTGCATATGGGACATTTCTGGAATCTTATTTCAGGTCATGAAACATGGGACCACACCTTACATGTTGCGTTTATATTTTTGTTCAGTAATGGTTAAACCCGATGTTAAAGACTCACAGAAGCAGATATTGTTAGATTCAGCAGCACAACGGTGTCAATACAACTGTGGTTTTTGATTGAGTCACCTTTTTGTAATTATACGGAGCGTCTCCTATTTGCTTTGGCAAGACATCTGTCGTCGCTCACGCCCCCTCCTACTAAAATGTCAGTTATGTGGGTGTGGCTGAGAAAAACGCTGACAGATTGTCAGTTATCAGCACACCTGTGGAGAGCTCTCACAGTGAGGAACTCAAATGCTTATCTTCATTTGTGATCCTCATATCCACTCCCTCAAAGAGTGCAAAGACTTGCAAAATCCATAGGAATGCACTTCCTTTATTTGTAATTCGCCTTCGTTTTTTCTATTGTATTGAAAACATCTATTGTGGACTAAATAATTTATCCGACGGGGTTGTGTGTGAGAAACATATTGAAGGGGTAGGCTTCATGCACTAACCATACAAGGTCGAATCTGTGATCTTTTAACGTGGTATGTAATCTTAATTCCGGTTGCCTTCACACGCGAGCTCGAGCATTTCAAATGCAAGTTTCAATCCATTTTCACTTTCCCTATAGAATTTTGATGAAGCATAAAGGGGCCTGATCACAAAGAAAAGCCTTTCTTCAACAACTGGAATGCATTCATTGCCATGCTCACAAGATCTTTCATTGGGAAAATTGGCTTGATTCCGCAGCTTACATGTGTCTGCTCAGTGATTTGTAGAGGGGATTTTAGGCCTTTGGCATGTGCTGTGTCTGTTGGCAGAGGTTCCTTTAGACTAGTGAGACTGCTGGCGCAAAAGCCATTGCCTCAACACCTCAATGTGTCAGCATGGTGTCTCTGGATGGAAGACTGGCTGCCCATTAGTGCTACTACCGCCAGGTAAAGTCTACTGTACTGTCAGTGGAAATTGACTCAGCGTTCATGTACTGTAGGTGTTCATCAAATCATATTCCCATTCAGTATGTGGGGATAGTGACATTGCAAGACACTTATTTCAGTTTTTCCCACTGTGTAATTCTGTGGAACCCACAATGGTTTCTTTTGAATCTCCAGGGGTTCATTCTGAACTCCTGCTCATCACATACCATAGCCTATACTTTTTTTAGGGGAAATATGAACTACTGCTTCCCCACTGCCTCCTGTCTCCCTTTTCCCAGCCCTGTATCTCCTCAACACTTCAGTGTCCAGATGGTCTCCCAAACCTGCTCCGTGGAGTAAAAGCGAGTGCTAACTGAGAGACCACAATGTGTTTGAGAACTGTCAGGCAACCCAAGTGTAGGGCCCTGATTGCTCCATGTTCCTTCCAGAAGCCAGGTTTACGCTTCAACATGTGCCCGCCCTACGCACTCCATAAAAAGCAAGTAAACTTTTCACTGGCAATGGCATAATAAACACAGAGGCTGCTAATGAGCTGATTTAAAGACTCATTAACACAGCTCCCTGACTCAGGTGTAATTTCTTATGTTGTTGCCTTTTAAGACAATCTTTTTCTCATGCAAGTGTCTCTGTACCATACCAGTAAAACATGGGCACATACTGTGTTTTACGCTCATCGAATGACTGTCTCTATATATATCTAATAGGTCATGTTCTCTGAGATTGATGTGAGACATCCAGAATGCTCTGGCCAAAAGTTCACTCCCTAGCTCTCATTTCTCCTCTCACGGAAGGTCTCCATCTCTGGTTCATTAAAGATGATTCCCCCCTGCTGACCAACATATTGGACTTTCCCATACGAGGAATGCGGTGGTGGAGTCTGACAGTTAGCTGCTGGGTCTCTGTATTTTAGCTGGGTCAGAGAGTCTAAATTGAATGGGGCTGAATGGTCACTGTGGTTTGGGCCTGTCCCAGTGGCTGCCCAGAAGCAGCAGCCCAGCAGTGATTCCTCTCTGGGAGACTCTCCTACTGGCTATAGCAGTACCACTGGTTCTGTAGCAGCCAGCTAGCAGCACCAGGAACACATCAGCCTCCAGCCACTCTATCCTATGAAGGTTCTGAACACATGCCCCTTTTTCTGCGGTGGCATCTGATGCCTGATTCCCTTGGACATGCATGAACTTTCATGTTTTATTACATTTAGCCTTATTGAGTTTGATTAGTTGAGGGCAAGCTGTTGTATTTACAGCGAGAGGAATTTGACCATTATTGGTGTATTTTCATTTTAAATTCTTCATCCGATATGTTGGGCTAAACGACTTGCGCTGCAGTCTCTTCTAGGATCCTCTGATCCCATGCCCGCGCCAAACATCCAGTAAATAAGTTCCACATGTTTGAAAAGGGAATCCCAAGAACATTTTAACTGGATGTATTATCTATTAACCGTCCTCTCTGTGTACAACTGGAAGAGGTTGGGAGGGAGAGAGAGCGGTAGAGAGAGAGGCTGTATCGGGTCCAGACATGAGGTGGAGGAGAGAGCTGGTGAGGGGGGGTTGGGGGTTATGCTGATGCATTTTCGTAAGGAATTTGTCAAGGGCAGAAGAGCCAGACAAAAAATTATAGCTATTGAATGGATTTTGGGAGTCACAGCGACTGTGCTCTTTGCTCTATTCTGAAACGAATCCGCTTTGGCCCTTGGCCTGTTACCTTCTTTTGTAGAAAATTGTTGATGTTCTTTGAAAGTATGTGGGGATTCTGTAACAAAGAGGTGTGAATGCTGATTGTGATGTGGAAGTGGCTGTGTGAGGTGCTTGGCAGTCAGAGAGGAGAGGGAGTGAGACAGAAAGAGAGCAAGGGAGAGCGAGAGAGAGCACCCTCTCAGGCTTCGCTCACACTAAGCTCTTTAATGTGGCTGGCTCTTTGAAGCACTGACACCCTTCCTTCTCCCTTTCACAGTGCCTGGAGCCCTGCAAGGAATCCTGGGACCTGAAGGAAAATCAGTGCCAGGACTTATGCGAGGTACGTATGTCACTATTGCCACCGCCTCGGAGTTTGAGTGCTCCCTCTGGAGTGGGAAAATTCAATAAGGGGAAAGTCTGAGGGAACGAAGAGCGTCAAGTAAAGTGGAGGCTCTTTTTTTCTCTCTACTGTAATGTAATGGCACTCTGTGTAAGATTGAATCAAAGCTGTTTAACTTACTCACCACTCAAATTAGTCAGCAGGTTCAATGTAAACAGGACAATCCCTGTTAGCTCGCTGACCTGCCAGTTCAAGCACTGGCACACTCAACGCTACAAGTCACCTGACACACATTTTTCATTTGCCTTTCCTCCTGTCCACCTCCTCCTCTTCCCTTTCCTCTTCCTCCTCCCCCTCCTACCTCGTCCTCCTCCTCCTCTTCTCCTCCTCCTACCACCTCCTTGTTCCCCTCTACCCTCCAGCCCCTCTTTCCCAAGAAGCACTATGAGTGTTTGACTAGCTGTGAGTTCCTGAAGTCTGTAGAAGGGGTGAAACAGGGGGACTGCTCGGCCCCTGAGAAGGCCAGTGGCTTCGCTGCAGCCTGCGTGGAGAGCTGTGAGGAGGATGGAGAGTGCTCCGCTGTCAAGAAGTGCTGCTCCAATGGCTGCGGACACACCTGTCAGACCCCCAAGAACCTCTACAAAGGTACAATGACACATCATAATATGACATGTACTGTACAGGCGCCGTATGTGACATCATTGGGTACAACACTAAAGCTAGTTACTGTACACAGAACTCTGTCATATTCGGTTATTCAAATGCAGTAGTAGCTTTCTGTGCTTTAACTTTTATCCTTGAATATTGTAAATCATCTTCGGTTATTATTTAGCAAGGCTATGCCTTTTTAGCGGTATGTGTTTGTGTGTGCACGATATACCAAGTTTCACTAGTAGTGCTGCAAAATCCATTTAGCTATGCAGTGAACCATACATTTAATTTTATTCAAAATAGACCAATATTTCACTTGAGTTTCTTTGTCTCCACGCAATCCCCACATTCTGTACATGCTGTATTTTATGATACATCCAGTGTGTGAAATTGTTCTAAATCAGCTTTAGGCTCACAAAAGAACAGATGCACAGAGAGAGAGAGAGGGAGGGAGACCTCCAGTAAAACTGTTTTAATGTCACTGCCTGAGGTGTCTGGATGTTCAGAGACAAGAGGAGAGCGCACAGCCCATTGTGGAAGAGCGAGAGAAGACTCTCTCAGTGCCTCTGGGCCAGGAGATGGAAGCTGGATCTTCTTCAGTTGTGTTTGTCAGCAGCACACTGACTCTGTCTGGCTGCTGACAGCCTTGGACCATAACAAGGCAGGAGAAGTGGAACTGGGCTCAGTGGAAAGACTGGAACCTGCCTCTTTCAGTCTTTGATGCAATGCAGTGACAGAGCTGTGGCTATTTTTGAAGTGCACACACACGTGTGTGTGTGTGGGGGGTGTGTGTGTTGAAGCATGCATTAATATATTCTGAAAGAATGGATGTACAGTAAAGGCAGTGTCATGGCCTGGAGATTCACAGCCTGTGTGGATGGAGAAAGATAAAAGGAGAGGTATCATTGAGGAGTTGAATATACTGTACAATTAGATACATTCACCATAGAGAACAGACAAACGTATATAGAGCCAAACAGTTGACTGTCCTGTAAATCCAAACACAGCCTATGATTGATCTGTATTGGTATCAGATTTGCACATGTTTTAATTAGCAGTCTGCTTTAAGTCATGATTGAATTCCAATCCTGATCTCCATTGTTGAAGGTGTAATTATGTGCTCACAGTGTGGAGAGAGTAATTGTTTCTGTATGTGCACAAGTGTGTGTTCAGGATGATCCATAATGCTGGAAGCCATTATTCTGACGAGAGCCGGGTGAAATGGAGCGTTTCCCCCGCGGAGATCGCTCTCAGATGTGTGTTTGTGTGCCCTGTGTGTGTGTGCAGGTGAAGGTCCCCAGCGAGTGTGTGACAGCGGAAGAGTGCGCTGTAGAAAGCAGAGCTCATTGTGTGTGTGTTATGTCTTTTGAACACATACACAGAAGACGACTACAGGGCCTTGGTCCCATATGTAGAGCTTTTCTCTTGACATCAATAGAACCCAGTGATATTACATACTACTCACTAGACTGTAACGTCTTCTTTTTTGTTCAAAGCTGTACTAGCAAAGTGGAGTTTTGAATAAGATATGTCTCTCCCCCTTTTCCCTCAGCCATGATGGGTTGGCAGTCATTTGTGATAGATGGTTATTCTGTCACCATAATAGTGATCACTGAGAGACCAGTGTGGAAAGGCAGTCTTGTTCTCAGCCCGTGTCCTTATGTAAATCTGTCAGTCTTTACTTATGGTCTCTCTCCCTCTTGAGACGCTGTGATGCTTGATCCTCACACTCGCCAGCCAGCCGTCGTCCTCCCCAGCCATTCACAGCTCCACACCACTAATGTATTTAAAAGATTGAACAGTGCATGACCATCCTGGGGTATGGATGTATTGCCGCCTCTGTGCTCCAAAACAAAGACAGTCATTTGATGCACGTAAAATATGACGCATATCTTCATTGTTAACCGTCAGAGACCTATGTAACCATGTATATTGATGACTCTGGGAACCATGGCATGACACTGAGCACTCATCAGTGTTTGAAGACTATGGGATGCCATTGTACTACAATCACCTTTTGAAGAATGTATTGTTGGATGTGTTCCTCCCACCTTGATTGGTGCTTGTTTGCTACGGCCCCTGTAATTAGCCAGGTCATTTTGACAGTGTGTGCGTGAGCACTCAGCATTATAATCCAGGAGCGTTATTGTTGGAATGCACAATACATGAATGAATGCTCAGCTCTTGATAACTGTTCATCAAGGCGAACTTCATGGTTATGTTTTTTTGGATGGGGCAGAGCAAGCATGTGGCCATTGGAAGATGAATCCTGTTAGTACGATTCTTGGATGGGATCTAGCTCGCATCTTTGTAGGGGTGCGAGCTAAGAGAGGGTTTGTCACTTTGCTGCGTGTGGATGGTTGTTGGATGAAGAGACGGGATGTGTGTGTGTGTGTGTGTAGCTGAGGGAAGATGAATCATGGCGGAGGGAGTAGGAATGCTGTGGTATTGTGTTTGTCTCTCACACACACACACACACACACACACACACACACACACACACACACACACACACACACACACACTGGAGCTGTGAAACCTCAGCACAATGGCACACAGCTGTTCCTCTGTGTCGAGCATCTATCTACGAGACTCAAGACTGACTCTATATGTGTCTGGCAAATGGGCCCACCTTCATCTCCCACCCGGCATACAATGAGTATCAATCAATCACGTTACAAATACTCAATAGAGATGTAACAAGTTGAAGCAGCCTGCTTATGCAGCACAGGCAATTCAACACTATTTTGAGCACCTTGTTTGCAGTTACTTTGACTTGAGTATGTGTGTTTATACTGTGTGCATTTCATGAATACAGAGCAGCGCTAGGCGCTCGCTCTCCTCAGATCGAGGGGAGAGGTCCTTGGGTAAGTAAGTGTGTGAGAACGGCAGGTGATTTATTGAGAGGTGTGGGATTTATTCAGTGTTCTTCTGTACTCCTGAACGCTGCGTTTCCAATCTCCATCTCATTAACACTTAGCCCGATGCTCAATCAACAACTCACTACATCTCAGCTGAAATAAATCCTCCAGGAGAGAGTTAGTCTGTCATGGACACTCACTTTTCCCTACACTGTGCACTTAATAAATCGGATTTATCGCACATGGGCACATTGACAGAGTTTAAATGGGTTGAATCTGAGGGACAATGAGGCAAATGGATTGTACACGTGTGTGTGTGTGTGTGTGTGTGTGTGTGTGTGCATCTGAGTGTGTTTTGACATGGAGAGAAGATAATTTAAGCTCCTCGGCTTTCCACTACCTCACATACCCAGAGGCTAACTATCTGTCTCCTCCCCAAAGAGACAGCTGGTAAACCACATTCTCTCTATCCAAGAGTATATCACGGTCCGTCACAGCACAATGACCATGATATTGACCCAGTGGACAGTGTCTCGGACAGTGTCTGTCAATCTCAAATCTGTAATGTTTCTCCCAAAGTCACACAGTGATGATGTTATATGTCTGTCCTCAAGCAAAGATGATCTATTATATTGACAAGATAGCCAAGTGACCGCTCTGACAATGGAAATACATGTCCTCAATGATTGAAGGCAGGCGAGATCAGGTGGGACAATTCTAGACAATGAGGGCAGATACGCGTGTGAACAACAGGCATAACTAAGTGTTTTTTCTCAAAGTTGCCATAATGCCATGTGATGTTAGTACATTAACAGCCTAAACATTACGAGACTTATATTCATTCAAATAAGCATCACGTAATTCGACACGCTCATAGACCTCCATACAAAAAAGGACTTATCTAAATCATCTGGCTTCGCCTCTTCCTCTCTGCCTAAAGTCACTCACAGTGATGATGTCATGCCCCATTCTCTCCCTAACTCTGTCTCACAGTGATGTCAATGAATGTTTTCAGGAGCACCCCTGAAGCCCAGAAAGGAGCTGGTGTTTGTGGAGCAGCCGTCCGGAGGCCTGGTGATCCGCTGGTCCTCTAAGTTCAACATCTCTGTGGAGCCTGTCCTGTACGTGGTGCAGCGCCGCTGGAACTATGGCATCCACCCCAGTGAGGACGACGCCACAGAGTGGGAGACCGTGGCACAGGTAGGGCACCACACCAGGCTCCTTCTCTGACTACCTCAATGCTGCTGGAGGATTGCTCTTTCATTCACATACAGTATATTATAATCAAATAATTTCCTGTTTAGTTATCCTAAATTAATTACACGGTTGCTTTTTAGGAAGATGAAGAATTAGTGATGCATTATTTGGTGGAAAAACCAACCCTAAAACTAAACCATAATATGTTCTCCACAAAAGAGAGACATAACAATGTCGGGGTGGTACTCCACAGCTGTGGAAGCACTGCACTCAATCACACTGTCGCACACTGTTGCACATTCCTTAGTCGCAGTGTCTTTGAAAGTTTGGCAAAGAGAAACAGACAGATGACTGATGTGGCAGCAACACTCACATGAGCTGCGACCCTGTGTGACCTTTAACCCCTGTGTGGCTGCTCTCTCCCATCTGTCGCTCAGACTACAGAGGAGCGCATCCAACTGGCCGACATCAGAGCCAGCAGATGGTACCAGTTCAGAGTGGCTGCCGTCAATGTACACGGGACCCGCGGGTTTACTGCCCCCAGCAAGCACTTCCGCTCCTCCAGAGGTAGGCTGTGTCTGGGAGAGTGTGGGGGTTGTGTGTGTGTGGCCCCTACTCAGTTCCTGTGTGACACCCTATCCTTCCATTTACTACAGTCAAGGGCTATGAACAGGTGGAGACTTTGGGACAATCCATTACAGCCTGATTTGTCTCAGTAATGGCCAATTTCCCCATTTTGTTCATGGACAAATTGTGTTTTTTTGCATGTTTGTGTGTGTGTGTGTGTCTAACTTTTGCCTGAAATTCAATCAATCCTGCAGTGAGGGGAAACACCCACCAACGTAACATTGTTCCTGTGCTGGAATATTCTGCAAGATTACACCCGTAATGCTCACATTTATTAAAAGCAAATAACAAAAAGGTTTTGGCACGGTGTCTTTAAATATCCATCACAACCATATGTAATCTGTTTCTTTTTCTTTCCCCTACCTAACAAACCTGAACCTTAAGTCAGATTATTAAGCATTCCTCGCCCCTCCGTCCCTAAAGTTGTCCTCTGAGCTAAATGGAAATTGATGCACACTGATGCCAAACAGAGCACAGAAAGTCATCAGAAACCACTGTGCGTGCAGAACATGTGCTTTTCTCCATAGCGATGCAACCACACCTTTGTACGTTTAACTCTTCAAAGGTGGGGCTTTCCCTCTTTACAGCCGTATAAAATGTAATATGTCCAAATTAGTCAGGATATTGCAGGTTTCAACTGCATGTAAGTTATTGTCTGGCTTCCAGGGAGAATGAGGTAAGGTAGGCTGCTCAGTGCTTCAGATCTGTGTTACAGATTAGCATTGTGTTTGATAGTGGGCTGAGACTGTGCTGATGCCTGTACTACTCTGAGTGCTTCTATGTTGAATGACTCTAAACAACCCTTTAGTCTGGATTACAGGTTTATGAATGTAATATTGTGTCTAGATTTCATCTGAGGTAGAGCAGATAGTTTGGTTTGAGGTGTAGAGGCAGAGCTGTGAGCAACATTCTGCAGTTCACTGGGATCAAGTTGATTTGGCTCCGGATTTGGCCCTTCGTCTGAGTTCTTGTGGTGTGTTTGCTTTACCAACATGGCTTTGGGTAGAGATTTTGTCTAGCAGGGACCACCTTTGTCTTCATCTTCAATATGAATAGCTGAGGAAGTAATGAAGGCATTTTTTTTTACATAGTCTATGACAAGATTGTGGTGCAATATTCACCAGGGAACCAAAACAAAGTACCTTGCCTGAATGACCTTCCTTGTCATTTATATTCTAACATGAAGTCCCCTGGGTGTTCTGACAGGTTGCGTGACATCACCAGACACCAGGTGGAAACAGGACTGCAGGCCTGGAAACTGACCTCCAATCAGTCCCACAACGCTGATGGATGGATGAGAGCTGTCACTTGATGAGCGATTGATTCTGTCATTCCATTGTTACTTACATAGCTCAGCCTGATCATCTGATTGCAATTTCGCACCACCATACTTTGTTTGGGCAATTTGCAAAAAACTCACTGCTTATTTATATAGCATGGATAACATTAGCTGGTTCACTCAAACGATGCGTCCAATTGCGCTTTGAAACCACCTCAAATGTGTTTCAGGTGGGAGAAGGAAGAAAGGGGAGTTGAGCTAACAGTAACAGGGCTGTAGTCTCCATTTTCTCATTAATAGGCCTTTCCCTCTGGTCTGGCGTCTGGCCCTGCCTCTGCCTGGCCCTGCCTCTGCCTGGCCCTGCCTCTGCCTGGCCCTGCCTGGCTCTGCCTGGCCCTGCCTCTGCCTCTGCCTGGCCCTGCCTCTGCCTCTGCCTGGCCCTGCCTGGGACCCCTGGCCTGACATCAGTACTGACTATGCGGCAGCCGGCAGCAATCCTGGGGCAGACCCCATCTGACCAGGCTCTAAACAAGCTCTGAAACATCATCTTACACACACACTCGGATGCACACACACATGCACGCTAGGTAGACTCAAGTTAAGATGGAATGTGAAAGTGAGCAGCATGTGTTTGGTGACCATTGAGCCGAGCTCTCTGTCCTGTGTAACGCTGTCGTAGACGTGACACCTGTCATAACATTTCATGACAGATTGTCAGTGGTGGACTAATGACTTTACACCATCATACTGGCTGGGCCTCTCATATGGGCCCCTCCTTATTCTGGTCTCTCAGCTACACTGCAAAGCTGTCTTAACTGGTGCAAATGTATCCTGGTTAGACACATTAAACCAAACGTCTGATATGATTTTAAGCAAGGATAAACACATTAATGTGGTTTAAGTGATCGTCCATTTGAATGAATCTCAGTATTTTGTTGATTTGTGTTTTTTCATTGGTCTGTGAGCCTCCAGCCACTTATTAGCACCAAAAACACATCGCAGCTGTCACTTTTCTGCCGGCGCCGTTATTTGTGGTCGTTCCCAAATTGTACAAACAAAAACAGCTCTATCATGATCTCTTGCTGTCTTCCATTATGAAACAATAGTCTTTCTGTGTCTAACATTATCCTCCTCAGTCAGTCCCTGAATTAAAGCTTAACAGCTGGGGGGAGAGAGAAGGAGAACTGCTGTGGATTACATGACATTAGAGTACTGTGTTCCTGGTCTCTCTCCAGATCCCGCCGCCCCTCCCAGACCAACCAGCCTGCGTGTTACTAACATGACGCTGGGTGCTGAGGGGACGGTGACAGCCCATCTTAACTGGACCCTGCCCTCGGAGCCCGACATCCCCGTCCATCACTACAAAGTCTTCTGGAGCTGGACAGTTCCCGGCAAGTCGCTGGTGCCGTCCAAGAAGAAGAGGAGGAAGACCACCAACGGGGTAAGCATCGGCTCTTCTCTTCCCGTCTGGGTGATGTGTCTGCAGGTTGGGAGGCTAGACACCCGAGGGCCTGGATGGGCTGGTTGGATCAGACCCATCTCAAGCTCAGCCTCGCTCCCCTAGTCTCTGCACTGTAAATAAGAACCACAGGCCCCACAATGGAAAAAGATCAGAAACGTAAGGCATTTAAATACATAAACTCTTAAAGTAATCGCTCATGCAGCACGGCGCACTGCAGGCCTTTTTTATTGTTTTATTTCCTCAAACAAATTAAATTCCCCTTAAACGCTTGGTTAAGCTTTGAAAGAAAACATAACATCTAATGGTTTCCTCATTTACGGCTAGATAGTGTCACAGGGATGTGTTCCTTGGATAACTTAACCCATATTTGTCAAGGTTACTGTTATTTTGATTGACTACTGGTAACCGAGGATAAGTCAAGGTCTTTTAGCCCAGTGGTTTCTTATTAATTGAATAACGATTAACAAGCTGTCAAATGAAGTGGTTTAACAAGTGCAATAGTATCAAATGTCTGTTTAGCTTAGCATCGCTATGAAGAATAAAGCAAAAACGCTATTGTCTAGACAGTCATTCCACTTGTGCTGACTTAGGATCCGGAATTAGTGTTGGTAACCAGATGCAGATGTGGCATGGAGGTGAGAAAGCTGGGAGACACCAGATATATTTTGATACTTTGGCACCTCAGGGCTTTGAAAGCTACCTGCTGATGGTGGAATATCAAAACAAGCACTGGTCCATAACTGGAGCCTATCAGGCTCATGCTGCTGGAGGAATGCTGAGACCTAAACACACCGTAACGAAGCCCCAGGGGATGGGAATAACACTGCTCCCTCACACAGAGCGTAAAGCCTCAGGCCTAAGACTCTATTACTATCTTCTCTCTCCATGTTGGTTTAGACCAGCACACGTGTTCCCAATAAGGATGGTTCTTATTCCCACAGACCTGGCTTCGGCTGGGACTGGGCTAGCCTGGGCTGGGACTGAAATGGACTAGACTGGGACAGGGATCTGAGTCATCTGGTTTGAGTGATATGGTTGTGGTCTGGCCACATTGTGTTCTGGCTGTGGTTGACGTGGTGTTGTCTCTGGGATTTCAGGCCCAGAGCTGGGTGGATCTGGAGGGCCTGCTGACTAACAATAGCTATACAGTGGAGCTGCAGGCAGTCACCTACTGGGGTCAGGTGCGTCTGAAGAGCTCCAAGGCATCACTCCACTTCAGCACCGCTGCCCAGAACAATGACTCTGGTAAGACATCATGGGACATCGAGTCTAAACAAGGCTGCACCCATCTGACTTAGTGATAAATAATGACACTGTTTAATAGTTTTTATGAATTCATTTTACAGTATTTATTAGCATAACTATTGATATGATCATAGATCTTTAAGCATACTGTAACCTTCCCATATTAGAGCTTTCAGCTGCATTTGGAGATTTTATGAGATTAGCTGGACTAGAAATCTGATAACTTCTCTTTTCCTTCTCCAACCCAGTGAAACCAGTGTCCAAGAAGGAGGAGGTTATGATGCCTGTTGGCTCCACCCTTGGCAAGCGCCCGGCCGGCCCTCTGGAGGTGGGCACACCCTTCTACCAGGACGGCCAGCTACAGGTCCGCATCTACTGGAAGAACCGAGGGGGTACGTACCATATTATTGTAGCGTGTTTGGGCCTTGGCACCGACCCTACTGTAATTACCACATCATTCTGCCCTTCATCAGGCATCCTGCATCCTTTTATTGGCTAATCAATGTCGGGAAATGATTGGTTCTCAATTTAGTTAAATCTGTAGGAAAAGCTACTGGATATTGTAGATCAACTAAATGAAACGGGTTGTCTTTGACAAGGGCAATAAGAGCTCAGGGTGAGTTTAAATCTACTGTGGACCAGGAGGAGCGGCGGCCTAGGATGTTCTGTTAGCTGAAGAACAGTAAACACAGGGAACGAGAGGGGCTCTGTATGCTGGGGTTTATTGACAGCTGTAGTTAAAATGAGCCCTCTCTCATATATTAGTGTTGAAACCGTCAATTTTGTTTTACAAGACCTGACGTCACCCTCCAGAAACACACGGACGACATGAAAGAGTTAAAACATTCACCGCACAGCATTGTCCACAAACTCCTTAGACCACGTTCCCCTACGAAAATATGGAAACCTTGAAAGGCGTGCTCCAAAGGTAGCCAGTCAAGTCCCATTCACTGGACTATGTTATGTTGCTAATATACACTACCGTTCAAAAGTTTGGGGTCACTTAGAAATGTCCTTGTTTTTGAAAGAAAAGCAAAAAAATGTGTCCATTAAAATAACATCAAATTGATCAGAAATACAGTGTAGACATTGTTAATGTTGTAAATGACTATTGTACCTGGAAACGGTAGATTTTTTTATGGAATATCTACATAGGCGTACAGAGGCCCATTATCAGCAACCATCACTCCTGTGTTCCAATGGCACATTGTGTTAGTTATTCATTTTAAAAGGCTAGTCACCTCTTCACTGTTGACGTTGAGACTGGTGTTTTGAGGGTACTATTTAATGAAGCTTTTAGTTGAGGACTTGCGAGGTGTCTTTTTTTCAAACTAGACACTCTAATGTACTTGTCCTCTTGCTCAGTTGTGCACCGGGGCCTCCCACTCCTCTTTCTATTCTGGTTAGAGACAGTTTGCGCTATTCTGTGAAGGGAGTAGTACACAGTGTTGTACGAGATCTTCAGTGTCTTAGCAATTTCTCACATGGAATAGCATTAATTTATCAAATTAAGAATAGACTGACGAGTTTCAGAAGAAAGTTCTTTGTTTCTGGCCATTTTGAGCCTGTAATCGAACCCACAAATGCTGATGCTCCAGATACCCAACTAGTCTAAAGAAGGCCAGTTTTATTGCTTCTTTAATCAGAACAACAGTTTTCTGCTGTGCTAACATAGTTACAAAAGGGTTTTCTAATGATCAATTAGCCTTTTAAAATGCTAAACTTGGATTAGCTAACATAATGTGCCGTTGGAACACAGGAGTGATGGTTGCTGATAATGGGCCTCTGTATACCGATGTAGATTTTCCATAACAAATCTACCGTTTCCAGCTACAATAGTCATTTACAACATTAACAATGTCTACACTGTATTTCTGATTCATTTGATGTTATTTTAATGGACAAAAAAATTTGCTTTTCTTTCAAAAACAAGGACATTTCTAAGTGACCCCAAACTTTTGAACGGTAGTGTATGTCATCGCCAAGCCAAACTCCACAGAGTGGAGGCAGGAATGCCCAGGCTGGCCTGGCTGAGGAGAGGAGAGGCCCAGTGGTGCTTCTGATGGAGAAGCCATCTGCTGAGTCGCAGAGAGAGAAAGAGACCGAGAAGAGACGGAAGTATTCCTGGTCCAGAGTGATTAGCAGGGCTGGCCCGGGCTCCGGAGGCTGAGTGATTGTGACTGGGTCGGCTAAGCTTTCAGTCCCAGTGTTGTGGAGTTAGTTCTGGGCTCGCTCCATGGACTAGCCTGGCGGGATGACTACACTACACTACGCTGCAGCAGTCCTAGTCTGACAGGGTGATGGTGTGGTGGGCTCAGACTCAGCCTCTAACTGGGCTGATGATGGATGCCTGCCTTTGGGTCTGCCTCTCGGTCTGCGTCTGACCACCCGGGTTATACTGGAAGAAAGAGAGCGAGAGAGAGAAACCTGGTCCCTGATAGCCTAGGATCAGGTTTCTCTTCATCAGACTGTGTTCAGAACTTCAGACTGAGGGACAGATTAACTCAACGCTGCTGATTACTGCACTCGCTCATTCTGAGGCAGCTCAACATTGGGACACATCTGGTCAAGTAGGAATGTCTATCTGTACTGTTTCATGAGACATAGGTTTATAAAGGACTGTCTCAGAGGGTGAGATAGTGGATCACTGCCTGACACACAGACACACACACAGACAGACAGTAGCGACGGTGATCAGTAGACTTCTGAGGCGAGCTCTCAGCCTTGATTTATGTAACTCTGCCGCGCTGCTCTATACCTGATTTAATGTTCCTTCCATTTTTTTACGTACCTCTTCTTCTCTGTCAGCTCGGCTACGCATATCTTGTTTATTTTCCCCTAATTTCCCGCTTCCCCTTAATTCCTCTCTTCTGCTTCCAAACTGCTGGGAGGCTGAGCACGCCAAATCCGTGTCGAAACCTTCAAAGGCCTCCTTTTATCTCCCGACCGCAATCCAGGCCCCTGCCAAGGGCTAACACAGCGTAACTCAATTATTAATCGGAGAAGTATAATTTCACATCTGAACGCACACAGCCAGATGAATAATAATTCCTGTAAAATATCAGGGGGCAATGGGAGCATAAACAGCGCTGATTAGCCAATGAGGGTCTACGGTTTAGTAATGAAGCGAACTGGGGCTGGGACCCGGGGTTTGAGACTGGCGCTGGTTCAGCATTGCTGAGGGTAGGCCTTTAAACATGGCCACGTTCCGCTGATGAGATGATTCAACACAACATTTAGGAGAAATATTTGAATGTACGTATTTAGTTTTTTATTTCTTATTTTATTATGTTGACATTAATGTCACGTTGAGATGAGTCACAGTAGGAAATGTAAGAATCGGGTTTTAATGCGTTTCACCAGCTAGTGTATCAGCAGCATCTGTTAATGCCTGATAAGATCAGACTGATGGTGGGACACTAATAGAGAGTACTCAGACAGTCTGACTGGGTGTTATTGTAAGATAATGTATTATACGATAAGATCATTTTATCCAACAAGCAAGTATCATGTCTGATATTGTCTTTGTCATCGGGTTCTTTGTTGTTTTTGCACCAGGTCATTGACTACTCTCATCTCTCTTCCTCCTCTACTCCCAGATCCTTTGGTGAGTCGTTACCATGTCCAGTGGATGCCTGAGTACTGCAGTCACAACGAGACCAGAGGACCAGAGAAGTCAGTCACACAGGTCTGTCTCATACCCCAAATCATCCTTCTATCAAAGTACAGTCATTGCTCCAAGTGTGTGTGTGTGGCTGTGTCTTGTTCAAAACATGAAGCAGATTTAATTTCTTTAGGAAAGCAGCTCTAGTGTCGGAACCAAACATCATGTTGTCACCGAGAGTCACATGTATTTATTTTCCAATATATTTGACGTACAGTAGGTTTTTAAAGGACCAAAGAGTTTGGTCTGCTTTGTGTTTTCATTTTTGTCAAGGAAAAAATATAGCGATGCTGGTATCGTCACAGCCCTACAACTCAGTGGTATGCAAAGTGCCCGCCAGCCTTTTGTCTGGCACTAAGAAAAGACATCTCGTGTAAAGAAAAGGGCCCCACTCAGCGCCTCAGTCCTGCTGTGCAGCTTTGCAGCGGGTAAATCAGCGACTGTTGTTTTGATTATGACTCAGTCGGTGTGGTCAAACATGGTGCACTGCCCAAACATGGTGCGCTGTACTAAAACAATGTTTTCGGGAATGATGGACCATGCACCCCCAGCATGAGCACATTGGGTGCAGGGGCTGGGTGTGTGTGTGTGTGTGTGTGGGGGGGGGGGGGGGGGGGGGGGGGGGGGGGCTGATTGAACTCAGCGCTGTTCCAGGATGGCATAGGCCTGGCAAGCAACACATTCTTCAGGGAGCCCTTCTCTGGTTGCTAGGAAATACACATCCTTTTTCTATAGGTCCCTGGGAAGGATTCCAGCACAGCGCTGTCCTTGTCTCTTGTGTGTGAACATGGCGCCTTGGTTCATTTTTAATCAGGGCTGTTGCATATCAGAGAGAGAACACTCGCCCTCTGAGTTCACGACTATTAGTGTAGAATGTCATTATTACAAATGGAAGATTTAATTCCAGTGAGCCACTAAGAGAGGCACGTCCAATCCTTAAAAGTGGTCTCTTTGCTGTTATACAGATTAAAACCATCAATTTTCGGTGGATTGACAATAGAACCCTGTTTAAAGTATCCTCCTTTTTAAATGAAGCCATACAGAGTTGGCTACAATTCAAATGTTATCCTCCAGAAGAGGCAGAACATTTATTACAGCAAATAATATGGCTTCAATGTACTGATAGAGGGTAAACCAATGTTTTCAAGATAATGTATAGTATAAGGTATCATGTTTATAATGTACATTGGAAACAACTATGTTAAAATTGTCATACAAGCAGTTAATCAAGGTGTATGGAGATGTATGCTCAATACAAAATGATAACAACTCTTCGCAGTTCTGTCACAAAAATGAAAGAGGCAATTACTTAAATAGAAAAGAGATAATTAGTTTGTCTGCCAAAATGTTTTAATCATAAATGGCTTAAAATGACCAATGTAAAATGTGTCAGTTTCACTTACGGTCAAGAGGGTTAACAACTATGCCACATAAAGTTCAAGATGGTTGGGAACAGATTTACGATGTCCCAATACCATGGCATCGGGTTTATGAACTGATATACAAAACAACAATTGACACATCAATCCTTTCTTTTCAATTTAAGCTATTATATAAAATTCTTGCTACAAAAAGAGTGTCAGCCTTGTGCAGACTATGAAAAGAGTCAGTCAGCCTTGTGCAGACTATGAAAAGAGTCAGTCAGCCTTGTGCAGACTATGAAAAGAGTCAGTCAGCCTTGTGCAGACTATGAAAAGAGTCAGTCAGCCTTGTGCAGACTATGAAAAGATTCAGTCAGCCTTGTGCAGACTATGCCACGAGGAAACCGAAGCAATTGAACACATCTTTTGGTACTGTCCATCGGTGGCTTGTATTTGGAGTCGGGTCCAGGAATGATTGTTAAGTCATACTATCAGAGCCCGGTTGGACCACAGTCAGTCAATAGGAAATATCATTGTGCTCTTGGGTAAAATGTTTATTTTTGGGAACATTTGGACTGAAATGTTGCAGATGGAGAGTTTGAAGTCCCTGGTGAGACACCGTGGTAGAATGAAGTTATGTATTGCAAGAGGAAATGGTAGAATGATGATTTAATGAGAAAGATGGGTTGATCTGTGGCTATCTGAAGGTTGTAATTAATGAGTGTGGGAATAAATACATACACACATGCACAGTATCATGTTTGAGGTCCTCCAATCAGGTGTGAGGGTGGGGATGTGATTTATTGTATGTTTTGCATTTAGTTCTGTTTTGTGTTTTGGTTTCACGCTGTGAGCAGTGTGTGTGCTGGTCCTGGTGGTTGGGTATGCTCGCTTCCATGCCCTCCCGGGCGTTGGGTATGCTCGCTTCCATGCCCTCCCGGGCGTTGGGTATGCTCGCTTCCATGCCCTCCCGGGCGTTGGGCGGGGCTTGGTCCTTCCCGCCATTGGAAAATCCCTTCGGGGCGGGGGCTTTGCCCTGCTGGCGTCTGGGGACGAGCTCACCCAATGAACAGACTGATGGGAGCGGCCATTCATATTATATTGTATTGTTGTTTTAATTTGAAGAAATCATAATAAAAAAGATCAGCCACTCAGCAGGAAATCTTCATGTTTCCTGGAAAAAAATTCTGGAATAATTCATTTAACATGTCATTTTCGTTTCAAATGACCCCGAAATGCATTCTTGTCCCCTCGTCTTTATCAGATACCTCCTTTTATATTTGTGTTACACTTGGAACCCATCAAAATAATCTAATATTTTTTTCATTGTAGTTTGAATGGAGGACTAGTGGGTTAACACCTAACATGTGAATGTTCAAAGTGGTTCAGTAATGTGGGCCATGTTCCAGGGCATAGGGAGGGAACCTGATCCTCTCTTGGCTCCATGTATTTAATTATCTGTGGTGGTTTCCTGGGACGTGACCTGGGCGATATCATGTCAGGGCTCTGAACGTTTAATGTGTCTCTTGGCTCAGGAGAACTACATCAACCTCCCAGGCCTGCTCTTCTCCTGCAAGTACAAAGTCACTGTTCACATGCTCAAGTCCAAGAGGCGCGCCAAGGACGAGAGCACCACCTTCCTCACCCCGTCCTGCACCACCATCAGGAGCAAGAGCCACAAACACATCCCCTGTCCTGGGGAGGAAGGTGAGTCAGCTGCCCAGTACAACCAGGTCATGTTATGTTCAAACTCTTATTATCATGTTGCATTATGTGCCCGACTCTCTACACGGTTGTTGAAAGAGGCTTCTTCTCATGTTATAGTAGATTTTTGCCTTATTTATTTACTATGACTTTCTTCCCAGCCTAGCACTTACAGTTTACATTATGCCAAGAATACATGTCCATCAGACGAGTGTTTTTCAACATAGTTATTCCGATCTCTCTCTGCAGCCCCACTTCCCAAAGTGTTGGCTAAGTCGGAGAATCTGACGGCGTCCTTCTCCATCCACGAGGGAAACGTCACGGGCAACTTTCTGTGGCGGGTGTCACAGATCCTGGCCCATCAACGAATCACAGGCTTCCAGGTCACCTGGGCCGAGGTCACCACTGAGAGCCGACAAAACAGCCTGCCCAACAGCATCATCTCCCAGTCCCAGATCCTGCCTCCAGTAAGTCTATTCAACTCCGTTATATTCAAATAACTATTATTCCTGTAGCGATAATTCTTGTTTGGAAAGGTACATGCAGTCATTCACTTTAGAATTGGTTATACCAGGAAGTGGCTATTGTAATGTATTTGCTTTTGCTGTAGGACACAAAAGCTTCGCAAGAATTTGAAGGAAAATGTTATCAAGAATATATTGTACTTTTCCCAGGGACACTGCCCTCTGTGTGCTGAAAAAATAAGTGTGATCTTCAGCATTTCATTATACAATGCTTGCCAGGAGTGGAGGTATTTTAAGGATACACTGCATTGCCCTCTTTACATGAAGAACTAGATAAGCAGTGGTGTGCAATCATACACAGAGATCTGAGGGAGGGGTCCCGTTAGAAGTTCTCCTCCTCCTGTGTTTCATCTACCTTCCCTGCTTCCTCTTTCATCCTGTATGAGCGTGCTGAAAAACCCACTGTTTTACATAATCTAATCGATCAACAACACGTTCCGCCTGTCTGCGCCACCCAGTGAGCCGCTCGCAGCTCTAAAAATAAAAACACTCATCACTACACTCAGTTTATCAGGCAGGGAAAGAGAGAAAACAGAAGATGTGTTTATTTATCTCTGTGGCTGAATAGAGAGCAGATGGTGGATGGGATATAGCCCAGGTTTACCTAACAGATAATTCAACATGTTAACATCAGAACGGACAAAAACTCTAGACTTCTATGTGAAAAAAGTTATACAGGTACCAGAAAGTGATACTAGCCCTGAAGTCCAACCAAGATTAAAGCTTTAAACAACTGTCTGCCTGTGAGAAAGGTATTCAGCCAGTCTTGGAGGACAATTAAAAGTTGATACAACATTGCTGCTCAAATCCTTTACAGTTGTAGAATATGTTTCACAAAAGAAAATGGAAGCTGATAGAAAATGTCATTAGTGTGAGTTCTTGACCCCAAAAAGTAGATCAACTTTGATTTATCCTTGTCTGAATGCTTCTTACATACAACATTTGGTATGTCAAATAATGTTTTCTACAGTGGCACCAACGAGGGTTAATGGTCTTCTCTTGTGCTGTTAACCCTTTCAGGACCATAGTCTGCTGGTGGTGTCTAACCTGCGGCCAGCCACGTACTACAGACTGGAGGTCCAGGTGATAACGTCAGGAGGTGAGGGTCCTGCCACCATTAAGACCTTCCAGACCCCAAGTGTGTTACCAGTCCTTCAACACCGTAAGTACCAACTCACTGACCACTGACTACAACTGTTGCTCTCCTCTAGTGAGCCACATGACTGTGTCCAGCTAGATTTAAACAGAGATACCATAGCTCATTTGAGCAAATCTGTGACTCTCCAGTGACATCTTCTGAGGTCATCAATGACCAGTATATTTCTTGCATGACCACACATTACTCTATTTTGATCATTATTCTGTAGTACCATTAGGAACTGAAATTGACATGTATTTTGTGTGTTGTAGGACCCAGACTCAGGCAGCACCATCCACATCACCAGAAGTCCTCAGCGGAGAGACATTGAGACCCCTGACCCATCAGACCCAGTGGGACAGGAACCAATGTCTCTCAGCACCTTCACCCAGGGAGGGAATACAGTGTGGAACCAAACAGCAACACAGCAGACCATGAAATCTGACCCCAACCTATGTGAAATGGGTTCATCTTCAGGCTGCACAGCATATGCTTTCCCTCAGTCCTTCCTGATTCCATCCACTGACTGGACTCTCTGCACCATACGGTTAGATGCATACTGATATGTAGGACTCTTTTCTTTAGGTCTGGTTGGTTCATTCTCCTGTTATTTATGGGACACTAAGACTAAGTTGGTTAAGGAGTTTAGGAATTCTCAAACTGTTTCTTCCAATAGAAACAATAACAAAGCAACAGTATATTATCAATTCCAATTGTATATCTTTGTATATCTAGAACTCAAAGATTGTTAGATTATAAAAGGACAAGAAAAAAGTAAATCACATTTTGTTTGAATATCATGGTAACTAAACTGAAGACACGTTAATAACAGTGGAGAGAACGGCATACAATTGTAAAACACAATCATGTATTCATTGAGGAAGGCGCGTGTTCACCTATTTATTTTGTTTTACCAAGTAAAAAGATGTCGCTTAGACATACGCTATGTACTGATGAATAATGTAACTAAAACCAGTGTAGTTTAACCCAGAATATTTCTCATAGTATGTTGCATGTAGAAGTACATTTGAATTTAAACTGTAAATAAATTACAAGCTTCAAATTGAATGCTTGTAATGGTTTTGCATGTCAAACGTTAGTGTTCTGTAGGCATGAACATGTCTGTTACCTCTTTTGGATATGTTAGCAATGTTTCATTAACAGATAATTATATGGGGAATAATATGTCATGTTTATTAATGAAATTATAACTTTTATGTGGAAATTATGGAATTTTATGTTCTTGACTGTAGAAATATTTGTTGTGGAACAGTCAGTGAATGTCTATTTATTTGTGTGTGTATTACAAAGTTTGATTTGTGTTTGTGTTGTGTTTTAGTCTAGTGTTTTTGAACCGGCAAAACATCTTGTAAAGACATTTTGTAAAAATGGAATTGTAAATATAGTCTCATGTTACATGTTATTTTTCCATGGTAGAAACTGTACAAACTGGTAAGTAATAAAATAATCCTTAACCTATTCCTTATGCTTTATCCGCTTAATTAAAATTGCTGTGAGGAGTCAATATCAAATAGTGTATATTGTCTAAACATTGGACTATTTGGCAGATACTGGTGCTTATGTTGGCTGTGTAGTCCATAACGCCAGACTCCAACACAACATATTCACTGATCTCCCCAGATAAACAGGTCATTCAGAGCTTACCAGCAAGCCATGGCTGGAGTTGGGTGCCCTGGACATAATACTCTCCTTTAGACTACAGTATTGTGCCCTGCCAGTTGCGTAAAGTGTGCTGTTTGTATTTGAACAGCTTTAAATCCTTTTTGTCTCAATCCCTTCACTTTTTCAATACGCTGTGGAATGTTGACATTTTTGTGAGTACTTAAATTATTCTGGTATGAGAGAGAATACAGTAAACTGTGTGAAATCGACTAAAATTGGGATAGGCCAGAGGTTTGAGGTGTTTTCCTTGAGTTTTGATATTAATCATACCTCACAGATGCTAGCGCTACTTAATGGTTATTTGTTGGCTGTGACGAGTTAGTCAGCTGTCTGCGGCTGACTCATACCTTCTACGCTTGTTGTGCCAGTAACACCCATACAACACCCATCAGCGCTGGCCAAGTCTGTTGACTGATGTAGTTTTACATAGTCTGGACATCCTGACATTTGTTTTGGACGACGCAGCATGTTACACTTGGTTAGCCCTTATGTCCCTTGTAATGTCTACAGTGCTGTTTTAGACCTCAAATTCTGGTTTGCTTTTCATATACTCAACTGACAGACAGCCGATTTACTGTAGCTCTCCCACAGACCGCTAAGTGTTCTCTGCATATGGGTTTTATACAATGGTATGGTCTCAAGCTATTATGGGATCTATTACTGTTTATTAGTGCAATATCATGAATCTGTGAAAAGTATGATGATTGCACTGTTTTGTGGTATATCAAGATTCATGTTCAAGATTATTGGATTAGTGTACTGTATATTGCCAAGTCTTCAATCCCAGTTGCCATGTGCGCGTGTATGCTTTTCCGTGTGTGTGTGTGCGCACTGTGCTTGAACAACTTTCTCTGTGACAACCGAGACCCTAGAAGTCTAGACTGTAGACGATTGGCTGCTGGGCCTCTAAGGACGTCCAAATTTCCAAGTGGTCAAGAACCAATCCGGTCTTTCCAGTCGGCAGCTAGCTAATTATTCAGAATCCTGCTTTTCACCCACTCAGGCCCTCTCCTCTCCAGTCAGTCAGAGGCTGTCTTTGGATGTGGCTGAGACTATGGAAGTGGCAGGCCACTCTCCTCTCAGGATGTTGTTTATGTACAGTTCTATTATGTCACAAGAGATTAGTTCATCTCAGTCCATGCACACTAATCCTTCCCTGTGCTGCTCTGTGCTCCAGGACCATGGCCAGTGTTTAGCCAAGGCCTCCTTTCTCTGTGAGCCAGCCCCTCTCCCTTTCAGCCTGTCACAGTCCTCTCTACACACACACACCAAATACCACAGCCCTCAAGTGTGAAAATGTAAAAACAAAGGCCTCCATCCTCCTTTGAGCCACGCTGCACTAAGTCCAAGTCTCTGAGGACATAAAATGAAAGAAAAACTGCAACTAAATAAAAGGCTCGTTGTTGGGCACAAAGCTTGTCTCAGACTCTACAAGCCCAGATAGCATTTATTCATTTTGCGTGACATTACAAGCTCATTGTTCCAGGCTAGGGGATATTGTTTTCCAATTGAAACATATTTTGGTAAACAATTATTGTCCTTTAGGCCCTCATAATCACGATCAGTCAAATATTTACCCTTCTGTTCGATGACATTTGTCTTTTTGATTAAAATGGGGTATGTAAAACACTAACTCCTTTCAGTGGACAGCAACAACGATAGTCTGTTTCCCACACATTTCCTCTGACCCCTCAGCACCCGTTCTGCAGATTAGCAATAGCACTGAGCCGTGCTTCGCCATTTATCAAACCTTGCACGCTAGTTCTGTCTCCCCTTTTCACTTACAATGGACTCGCCACGTCCTAACGCATGCACACACCCTACTGCCCAAACAATATCAGCCGTACCTCATAAGAAATCAATGGATTTCAGATGGTTTTCATGCCCTGCTGTATTGGGGTTGGGGCCCTCCTAATATAGTATTTACATTTCATTAGGCAAACTTAAAAGGACATCTCACTAAACAGTAATTTCCCATTCATTGTCATTCGTGACGTTACCAGTTATGATTGGTAACCTTAATGATTTGAATGCTCACACGTTTATTCCCATGTGAGTTCCAGATCAGTTCCATTGCCATTGACGGAGTACGTTGTTAATTCTTTTTAGATCACAACCACCTGGAACTATTCCATTTCCATTGGGACTTATATGAATGGTTGGACTGGAATACATTGTCTATGAGATTGATGCAAGGTAACTTGAATGTTATTTTTCCATTAGAGCAGGCAATGTTGCTGTAATGTTGTGTGCTGGTGCAAACTCTGACCTTGCCTGGGGCTGTGGGGTGTTACTAGTTATACTCTGGTTGAGCAGGACCAGGCTGGGGAGGTGCAGATGAAAGACCTCTGTCAGGCCGGGAGGATGTTCAGCCATAATCTAATGAAGACCAGAACATGTATGGATGTAGGTAGACCTGCATGGCGCACATTATACAACTATATGACACATACAAAATCATATTTCTGAGGGGAGGATTAGCACATATACTAGGAGTTCTACTTGGGCTTAGGAAGTAACTTTACACATGTATTGTGGTCATGCCGGATTCGATGACCTTCCAATTTCAAGAGTTTATATTTCTGTAAGGTACACTTTCACTGCAGACACACACAGAACATAACTCTGTTATACACATAATAGTGTATGGATCCTCAAGGTCCCATAAAGAGACAAAAATAATATTAATATATGTCTTTCTGAATTCCCTTTATTTGGATAGCTCTATATTCAGAACTCAGCACACTTGTGGAGAAGGGTAGAGGTTTTTATTGAGCCTATATTTGACACAAATTTCAAATGACAAAAAGTAGTCATTGTTTACCCCTCTGTTTATGGTCTTATATCAATTCTACATTTATAAATTATATATTGTTCTCTAATCACACAGGTGATCCTCCTCTTTGTGGGAGCAACACTTCTCACTTTTCACCCACTAGCCTAATGTGTTGAATTACAAACACGAAATGTTAGGAGGACCTGCCATTGAGTTCCTCGAGCTTCGGGTCAAAGGTAAACAAGAGGTCCATTGAGAAGTGTTTACTAAGAAAGCCTCCCCTGAGAAATCATTATCCAGATCCCTCTCTCCTAACCAACCATCCTTCTCAACTAACAGGCATACATAGTGGAGAGAGATCAGTTTGAGATCAGTCATCCAGACGAATAATAGCGGTTTATAATCTTCTCAGAATTGCACTTGGACTTTTAATGGTCCTTCCTGTGAAAGAAAAAATATTGACCAACGTGACCTGCTCATAATGAATGATGTTAGGATGTTAAGAGGTTAGGATGTTGAAGGTTAGGACGTTAAGAGGTTAGGATGTTAGGAGGTTAGGATGTTGAAGGTTAGGACGTTAGGAGGTTAGGATGTTAAGAGGTTAGGATGTTGAAGGTTAGGACGTTAGAAGGTTAGGACGTTAGGAGGTTAAGAGGTTAGGATGTTGTAGGTTAGATGGTTAGGAGGTTAGGATATTAAGAGGTTAGGAGGTTAGGATGTTGAAGGTTAGAAGGTTAGGACGTTAGGAGGTTAGGAGGTTAGGATGTTGAAGGTTAGAAGGTTAGAACTTTAGGAGGTTAGGAATAGGCCCTATTGGCCTATTCCATCTATCTTTGCATGCTCACTTCCTCAAAGATTCAGCACAGTTACATTCAGATATTGATAGTAAAATACATACTGTAAATGTCAATACACAATTCTGTGTACTGTAGTACTAGGTGAAAGGTAAGATTATGTGTACCGTAAAGCTAAGTGAAAGTTTAGATAAAGGGAACTGTGATTTGATTTGAACTCATGTTACAGCCACTAGTCATGGAATAATTTCCCCTTGTCATCATGTCACAGTTGCCTAAAGCTTTAGGAGTGACCGGTGGCCAGGGAGTCAACTTTAGATCTAGTGTTTCCTCTCTGTCCTCTGAAGTCAGTGGCAGGACCCCGGGTCACAGAGCTGGACGGTAGAGGAGCCTCAAAGGCAGGTCAGAGGTCACCGTCCCCCCAGAGGACAGACACTGCAGCCGGGGCCCGTGGGAGGCTCAAGGGGCAGGGCAGGACCTGGGCTGGGGGACAAGGAGCCGGGTCAGTCGTCGACTTCAGAAGTTGGGAATCCACTCACAGGATGTTAGAATGGATAGAAGATCAACCTCCTTAGTTCCACCTGAATCACAAAGTGATCATATCAAACAGATTGTTGTTACGTGAGAGGTTGTCTTGTAAGAGGAGGGATTTGGTCCTAAGATTGTATGGAAAATACTTTCAAATGCTTGGAAAGATGATTGACAATTCAACAACATCTGTTCATCTCTTTCTTCCCTGTTTTTCTTTTGATAAACTAATGAATTGGGCAACCTGGCATCTGTTTATCTGGCATCTGTTTCATGCAACTGGAAACAGGTAATACACCGTGATAACATCTAGTTGGTTCAAAGAGCATTGTGTTTCTGCTAAGTAACAGAGAGAAAGAAAAGCTGTTCTATTTAGTTCTGATTGTTCCAGTCAGGAACAGTCTGCCTATCAGAATATACAATCCACATGTCTGCACTGCTTGGAATTGGGTGTTCCTTATGTAAGGTCTGCTAAGGATCAGGTCACATCTGGTTCAAAACCAGACAAATTAATGTCACTTGTTTATGTGTATTAAGAGGTCTACAGAAGTTGATATTACTCATAATATTGTAATTATAGCCTTTGTTGTGCTTTATACCTCTGCTAAAGCCATTTTCCCTTCTGAGAACCCAACAGGAGGCAGGAACAGAGAAGGTGCATGAAATTGATTACACTGTAAAAGAATAGCGTGGATGTCAAAACTATTCCGCACTTAAACTATTAAGTCATTGGAAACAGGGAGGGGGCACTCTGAAATGATTGACTTCACTAATAAAACATCATCAGGGTAATTTTACGTGTTTTATATTGTACCCATACGCTGCTGCTTCTAAATATAAGACAGGCTGCAGCCAACACATGGCTCTGGAAAACCACAGTGTTTATAAAATGAATCCCCAGTCTGAGTCCTGCCCCATTTGCGTGTGTGTATATGTATGCTATAGCGAATGATCGTGTGTGTGTTCCTAGGCCAGGGGGTGCACATCCAAGCATGTGTGTGTGTGTGCACGTGTGTGTTTGTGCTCCTGGGCTGAGAGCTAATTTCCACCCTGATGATCACAGGCACCATTGATTGTAATCACAACGAGCAGGCTGTTCTGCCCCGTGGCACACAAAGGAATCTGGACGTGTTTAAAGCACTAACTTTTATGTTTTTTTATACTTATATGAAGTTAAGTTATAATGTTGTCGGCAGCTGGCTCTCATTAACAATACATGATGTCAAACAAGGGGACGGGCTGGAGAGTGGATGAGAGCTGCTCTCTCTTTATGGTCCAGTAGTGAAGACCCCCACTCTCTGTACTGTATACATGTATGATAAGCCTTTGATAAGCCTTTCATACGCCTATGATAAGCCTCTCTGTGCTGGATGGTGAGAACATAAAAAGGTAGAAACTGCAGGACACCGTTGGGTACTATTAATCCCTAGGGTTTGGTTGTCTCTCTGTTGCACTACTCTCATTTTCATTTAGTGAATTTTGTCTTTTTGCTTGCCGTTTGTTTACAGCTGCTGTTGGTAATAGTAAATTAATGTGTTCCCATTACTGCCAATTAACATGTTTTTCCAGGGTTTAATGCAAATGATTTCTGTCTTTACTGGTTCTCTGCCTAGACTACAATGGTAAGGAAATTATTCAAATGACAGTAATAACAATCTATCACAGCATGTAAGTGATACTGATCCAGACCCTGCAGGATCTGAAGCCAATTGAAGTGAGTTATTGGAATCTGGCATTGCCTCTGACATTATCCTGCCAACTGCCATACTTTCAGACTGTCACATTAATGCATCACAATGTGCTTAATAAAACCTTATTGGGTCCCTGACAGTGGCGGTCGGTGCCATTCTAGATGAGGGAGGGCGATCATTTTTTTAATGAGCGTGGCCTTATTTTCTATTACAAAATAGTGGATGACTGTCATTAATATTCCATTCACCCAGCTCAATGTAACATCGATAGGTTACGACTACTACATGATACTACATTTTTCCCTACGTCATGAGGTTGCTACAACCTAGCCTATGAATGAAAGTTTACAAAGTAGGTGCACAGATCGAGAGAAACATAAACTAATAAAACCAAAAGCTTACCTTGACTTGGAAGAATTCCATTATTGGATAGCTATAGCCAGCTAGCTAATATCAAATCAAATCAAATTTTATTTGTCACTTGCTCCGAATACAACAGGTGTAGAACTTACTGTGAAATGCTTACTTACAAGCCTTAACCAACAATGTAGTTTTAAGAAAATAGAGTTAAGAAAAGATTTACTAAATCAACTAAAGTAAAAAATAAAACATTTAAAAAGTAACACAAAATAACAATAATGAGGCTATATACAGAGGGTATGTGCGGGGGTACAGGTTAGTCGAGGTAAATTGTACATGTAGGTAGAGGTAAAGTGACTATGCGTAGATAATAAACAGCGAGCAACAGCAGTGTAAAAACAGGGGGGAGGGTGTCAATGCAAATAGTGCAGGTGGACATTTGATTAATTGTTCTGCAGTCTTTTGGCTTTGGGGTAGAAGCTGTTAAGGAGCCTTTTGGACCTAGACTTGGCGTAACATCCCTCTCTGTTAGAGCCGGGTGTTTGAGTAGGCTAAACTAGCTAGCAGCATTAGCTAGCTAAGCAAGTGAACGTGAAAAAAAGAAGAAATATAGCTAGCTTTCTCTTTCACCCTTGCTTCTCTTTAATTTTTTAAGAAATGTATTTGTTCAAAACTGTTCAACTATTGTCTTTCTCTCTCTTTGAGTCCACTACTCACCACATTTTATGCACTGCAGTGCTAGATAGCTGTAGCTTATACTTTCAGTACTAGATACATTCTCTGATCCTTTGATTTGGTGGACAACATGTCAGTTTATGCTGCAAGAGCTCTGATAGGTTGGAGGACGTCCTCCAGAAATTGTCATAATTACTGTGTAAGTCTATGAAAGTATTGAAGTCAATGTACCCAGAGGAGGACGGAAGCTAGCTGTCCTCCAGCTACACCATGATGCTACCCTACAGTGTGCTGTTGAATCCACTGTAGACCTTCATTACAAAACAGTGTGTTTTAATAAATTATTCGGTGACGTGAATATATTTAGTACAGTTTTATCTAAAAATAACACATTTTATGTTTCAATATTTTTATTTTTATGAAATTCACCAAGGAGGATGGTCCTCCTCTGAGGAGCCTCCACTGGTCCCTGAGATACACAATTTAACATACATTTTTAGAGAAACATTCAATTGATTAAGTAGAAGTCAGTAGCGCTGATGATGATTACTATTTCGGTCTTTTCCTAATCCAGTGTTGTTAGAAAATAAACCGAAGGAATGCCGCCCAGTGTGAGTTTTCTAATCTGATATTTCTCCAACTTGATTTTGCCTCATGATATCAGTCAATTTGGGTCCACTGTGGTAAAATCAAGCAGTGTATCATGTGGCTCTTGGTGTGCTATGAGGCAGACAGGGCTTGTGTTTGTCCCAGAAGGCTTGGAGAGAGTAGCACATTGCTTTAACTCACAGTGAGTAGAGTACAGTCTTCAGAAGGGGAGCCCATGTGTGCTGCTCTCCTCATCTCCCATCATCATCTGTATCCCAGCTGTTATTGCAAAGTCAAAGATCCAAACCACACAACCATTTAATATTTCATTTCACCTATATTACTGTAAATGATTAATAAGAAAACATTGGCACTAGGCCAACATGCCAAAGCAGCATTAGCAACATAGGAACACTGTTTTTGACATTTCAATTGTGAATATACCTGGACAATGACTCTCAACCTTGGTTCGAAATAAATCAGAAGCATAACAGCTACGGACATTTTGAACATATATCACTGTTTTTAATGCTTCATTTCCTGGAGGCTGCTCACAACAACATAAACCGTTCCGATTGTGTAGAGGTGCTGAGAGCGCCCCAGATTTAGGTGAGTCGTGGGAGCGCTGTGATTGTGTGTCAGGATGGGCGACTGTGGCTGCGCTGCTTGTAACACGTTTATGACACACACAGGACCGGAACATATGGGATATGTGTTAAGGAGCTTTACACTGCACAGCTAGGAGGGGAAATGATCCCTCTGTTTCCACACTTTGATGATAGGTGACCATTAGCCACGTATGCACCTGGGATGGATGTCATTACTAACTACTAACCTAGCTAATACTTTTCAGGACCAACTGGCTCTCAATGACATTGATATAATGCTAGGTCAACATTTAGTGGTTGTTAATCTCTGTATTGTCATGACATCATCTGTCAGGTCTTATGTAAGAATCACTGGACACTGATCACTTCAATGTGTAAGCACATTTTACATTGGGTTACTTTCTGAGTTATCTTATCAAGAGATTCATACAGGCGCAATCAAACAAGTAACAATACATGGATGACTAATTCATACCATGTGCTGATATTAGGGGGAGCTTCATGTCAGATTTCTCATATCTTGACTTTAAAACAGCATGCCAATTCTAGGCTTCAAGGGATGGCTCATGAATCACTGAGTCATCAGGGAAGGAGGTAGAGTCCCCATAGCTTAGTGTGTTCATCAGGGAGGATAGAGTTGGATCAGATATCAACCAATACAAGGCGTTTGATCCACATTATGACTTCAGATTCACATGAGACGAGCAAATGAATATTTTCCCCATTTGATTCAGATTTGATTAACTATTTCATAGTGTATTGGCAATGTTGGCTTCCCTCACGTTAACGAGTGTATCATGTTGTTATGATGTTGCCATGCCCCCCCCCCCCCCCCCCCTCAGCTCATCTCCACCTCGTTGGGTGGAAAGGCTTTTAAAGCAGCAACGCTCCAAAGACAACTTAAAATATTGTACGGTTTGAGGAGCTGATTGAAACCAGCTCCCCTGATGCGAACCTTGAGGTCTTTCAGACATGTCATTTCACGTTTCAAAACAGACTGTTTAAAATAGCTCCGTAATTGGATTAAAATGGATTGACAACACACTGAGTTGATGTCAGCATGGCTGGCAGTGGAAAGATAATGTTTTTGATTACTCCTGAGGGGGAATCCTTCACCTCCCGATAGCTAGTTGTTTTAACTTGAAACACAAGTCTTAATACATCACAGATCCTTTTCAACTCTCACAATATTTCACCATCATCACTTTCTGGTTGTTTGGAATGAGCTGTATATTATTAATCTTAATGATACTTTAAAGCAAAGTCACTACTCTCTGTACTTCTATGAAAGTCAGTCTAGTTTTTGGCAGAGAATGTCAGACATACAGTACACTACTTTGTTACAACCCTCCTACACCCTTTGAAATCCAAGTTAGCCATAGAGTATCAGAAGTAAAGTTCACTGTACTTTAGTGCTTACATATGACTCTGTAGTCATACATGAGACATTCCCACAGCTGTTGAGCACCCACAACTAACTGGTGTGGTCGATCAGGTTAATCTTAATTTGGTGATTTTACTGTCATGTAGCTTACATCACATTACATTTCTGAACATCTTCAGTGACATTAATTGTTATATATTTTCCACGAAATTGTCACGATCGTCTTCTTGAGAAAGAGAGGACCAAGGCGCAGCGCGTGAAAAATACATCTTCAATGAAGGAAAAAACAACCACTTACAAAATGAACAAAACAAACGATCGTGAAGCTAAACAGAACTAAGTGCACACATGCAACATAGAACATACATAGACAACTACCCACAAAAGCCTACTGCCTATGGCTGCCTTAAATATGGCTCCCAATCAGAGACAATGAATGACAGCTGTCTCTGATTGAGAACCAATCTAGGCAGCCATAGACATAACTAGACAACTATACTCTACTCTGCCCCATACACATACAACACCCCATAGACACTACAAAACACATACATTCCCCATGTCACACCCTGACCTAACTAAAAAACATAAAGAAAACAAAGAATACTAAGGCCAGGGCGTGACAGAAATTAAAGGAGATGAGTGATATTAGTCCTAAAACTACTTAAATCTGTCTAAACTTTCTCTCACTGCTCTTGAAATGGAGTAGTAGTAGTAGTTCCTGAACACAGCAGTTTGGTTTGAGGGGCTTATGGGTGAAGTTTTTGGTAGCATGCAGGACCAAAGATCCAACACAAACAAATCATTCCATGTAGATAATAAAAGCAATGGGATAGCTGAATGTTGCCGTTCCCTCAGCCCTGCACTCCCTCCTCTGGGTCCCTATTCCAATCCCCACTGTGGTTATGGTATTTCATAGGATTGCATTACCCAAGCCCATCACGCTACATACACCATACACTACATCTGTCTAGAGACTGATTCACTTAATTAGCAAGGCCAAATCAGAACCAAGGTGCCATAATACGTATATATAATAGGAAAGCCAAACATTTTATTAACCAACCACTCCAGTGGTCATGGTAGACGTCTAGTCTTGCTGCAGGATCTGTCTTTCATAGAGGAACCAGTCCTGGCCGCCAAGAATAGCACTCTAGCTGATGTGTCTGGCTCTTGTTAACAGCAGATAGGTTCCTCTCAGAAACAACTATTCAAAAGAAGACTTTCCTCAGGCTGTGTGTGTTGTTGTGGTTGTGTGGATCGCGTCCTATTGTGCGCGATCACTCACTGACAGATGTCAGAACCACTAAATAACACACCTCCTATCAACTGATGCCTTGCCAATGGGAGTTAATGTGAGTCATATTTATTTATTTCATTTGGAGGGTCCCCGTAGAATGCTTTTGAACAGGTGTCATAAAGTAGTCTTTGTTGCTTATCTCATGTCTCTCTCACACACACACCTCTCTTTTTTCTCGATATATCTATCTTCATCTTTCTCACACTCTCACTGTCTATCTTCCACCTGATTACATCACCAGAGAAAAGATTCTGGCGACCTCATATTACTGGAAACTCTGAGCAGAGATACACCATATCTTCACTAGATTCCGTTCTCTTACGATTTATGTGCTCCACTTTTCTGGACACAAATTCTTGCTTCAGGGATTATTCTGTCAAAGATTGAATCCATTCAATAAAAGGTAATAGTTTAAGATGGCCTCTGTATTCAGCCAAGTCAGAGTTATGGGAGAAGATTTAATTTAGTCTCATTTTCATGCATGGATACTGAGGTTCTCCTCAATCAAAGGGATTACTCTGACTTTCTGCCAATGTCTTTCTTTTGAGTCTTAGGTTATACCTTAATGGTATTCTGATTCTCTTTCAATATAGACCTACACACAATTATGTCCAATATCGTTCTCTTGAAGGTCTGCCAAACATTTAGAAAGCCTGTTTTGTATTGACTCATTGTCCACATGGTTGGAATATTCATAAGATTTTGCCATGGGCGCTGCTAGTTTTTCTTCTCATCAGGAGCTGCTGACGACGTATGGGTGGACCTCAGATCTCACATCTAGATCCAGTAATTTAATAGATGGATTCTGATTGATGTTTTAAGGAAGTTACTTTCCTATTTAAATATTCATGGACTTCTGGGCCTGCAGGGGGGGACGCGAGAAGAGATAAGTTAAAGCAAACCTGTGGACAACAATATCAGCAGACCCCCCCCCCTCCATAGTCTGCTTCTCATTACAGACATTCTCAGGGCTACCATCCTTCCCTGCATTCCATTACCCCTCTCCCCCTTCAAGATGGACGCCACTAAATGGGAAGATATGTGGTGTCTGGAGCCAAACCTAAGTGGATGTAATAGCTGGTTTTCCTATTGTCATGGGAAACTACTGACAATCGGATGCTGCAGTATTGAATATGCTTTCTGTGGATAGTGGAAATGCTTCTTCGAGAGAGAATATGCATTTGTTTTATTCAGCTCGTTCCACAACCAGTCCTATAGACAGACTGAGATTGATTGCTGTAGTAATGGCATGGCATTTGAAACATATTACAGGTGTCGCCTAGGGCAGCATGTCTCCAATCGTCATCCAATCAGAGTCCTTATTCCACATCAAGCTCCACTTTAAAGTTGTCCATTGAAGCAGGCCTGTCAGTTCACTACAACACAGAGCCTCTCTGGTGCAGGCACCCTTCTGGCATAGCCCATATATCACATCATTAATGGTGTGGAATAAAACAAAAAGCTGAATAGCATTTAGGCAGGATTTAGCCAGCATGCCATAGCTGTTCACACTTACGAAGGCCCCTTCATGCCAAATATGAATAATGCTGTGATGGATGTGTTACAAGTGCACACTAGAAGTTTCCTCCACTTATTTGGTCCACAGTAACAGCAAGTGGTAAGTTGACAATGTAAGTGTTAACTACCATTTGGAACTGGCTCACTCAATGTACTGGTATGATAAAATCAAAACAGGTTTACCAGAGGGTAGTGTGTGGAAGGTGTAACATGCAACATCTTGTCATTGGTAGGAACTGAATTCTTATACAAGGACAAAATCCAACACAATGCAGATTCCTTCAAGATGCTTCATACCATATATCTCATACATTGACTCACACAATGGAAAGTCAATGGAAAAATCCAAAGGCTTATTGGATGTTTATTCTGATACCCAAAACAAAGACTCCATTAATAATATTGAGTGGTGAGAACAAGCAACAGGACAACCACCATAACCCTCATCCCTGACGTGTCACGGTTAGTAAGGAGGCTTCCTCCTTCTCCTCAGCTTCTCCAAATCCCACCACAAAATTTGGGACGTGCAACACTGAATGCCAAACAATTTTTATTAGGACAATAAACATTAATTATATTTGTCTGTCAGCTTGTAACTGTAAAATAGTACTAAACGCACTCCGCTCAGCTTTTGACACAACAGGCAGTGTTGCAAACACACTCATTACTCGTTTTGTGATGTTTCCCCCCCCTCTTTTATCCCCTGATGCAGTGATAAAGCAGTCTGAAAGGACCTGAGATCTTCTTTATGTCCATAAACATGTTTTGAATGGAGGATTTAATTAAGCGAGTGTGAGTTTGTTTGGGGAGACTGGGCAGGCAGCACGATATTACTACCTCTGTTATCCTGCCAGAGAGTCAAAACAGCATGCTATTAAATACACAGCTCACATTTCGGTCATGTTTGCCATCATGCATAATTTGTCTACACATCTTTATTTATGAAGTGTGTAGGTACGTGGCCAGAGCATTCCTTTCTGATGTTGATGCAAAGCAACAAGGCTTGGCCAATAGCAGGAAGAATCACTCTAATATAAAACATAAACAAAAACACATCATCATCCAATACTTTTTCCTATACTTAAAAACCGTCAAGATTCAAGAGTTGTGCTCCCATTACCATAACGTTTGTGCATGGTTTGAATATTTAAATTCTTGGAAATTACGTTAGGTGTGGTATTTTGTGGTCGTTGTGAAAATACATAAAATATCAAATCAAATCAAATTGTATTTGTCACATGTGCCGAATACAACAGTGAAATGCTTACTTACAAGCCCTGCAGTTTTAAGAAAATACCTGCAAAAAAGCAAGAGATAAGAGTAACAAATAATTAAAGAGCAGCAGTAAATAACAATAGCGGGGCTATATACAGAGGCTACCGGTGTCAAGGTAATTGAGGTAATATGTCCATGTAGGTAGAGTTATTAAAGTGACTATGCATAGATAATAACAGAGAGTAGCAGCAGTGTAGAAGGGGGGGCAATGTAAATTGTCTGGGTAGCCATTTGATTAGCTGTAAAGGAGTCTTATGGCTTGGGGGTAGAAGCTGTTTAGAAGCCTCTTGGACCTAGACTTGGCGCTCCGGTACCGCTTGCCGTGCGGTAGCAGAGAGAACAGTCTATGACTAGGGTGGCTGAAGTCTTTAAAAAAAATGTAGGGCCTTCATCTGACACCCCCTGGTATAGAGGTCCTGGATGGCAGGAATCTTGGCCCTGGTGATGTACTGGGCCGTACGCACTACCCTCTGTAGTGCCTTGCGGTCGGAGGCCGAGCAGTTGCCATACCAGGCAGTGATGCAACCCGCCAGGATGCTCTCGATGGTGCAGCTGTAAAACCTTTTGAGGATCCGAGGACCAATGCCAAATCTTTTCAGTTTCCTGAGGAGGAATAGGTTTTGTCTTGGTGTGCTTGGACCATGTTAGTTTGTTGGTGATGTGGACGCCAAGGAACTTGAAGCTCTCAACCTGCTCCACTACAGACCCGTCGATGAGAATGGGGGCATGCTCTGTCCTCCTTTTCCTGTAGTTCACAATCATCTCTTTTGTCTTGATCACGTTGAGGGAGAGGTTGTTGTCCTGGCACCACACGGTCAGGTCTCTGACCTCCTCCCTATAGGCTGTCTCATTGTTGTGTCATCAGCAAACTTAATGAGGGTGTTGGAGTCGTGCCTGGCCATGCAGTCATGAGTGAACAGGGAGTACAGGAGGGGACTGAGCACGTACCCCTGAGGGGCCCCCGTGTTGAGATTTAGCGTGGCGGTTGTGTAGTTACCTACCCTTACCACCTCGGGGCGGCCCGTCAGGAAGTCCAGGATCCAGTTGTAGAGGAAGATGTTTAGTCCCAGGGTCCTTAGCTAGGTGATGAGCTTTGAGGGCACTATGGTGTTGAACTCTGAGCTATAATCAATGAATAGCATTCTCACATAGGTGTTCCTCTTGTCCAGGTGTGAAAGGGCAGTGTGGAGTGCAATAGAGATTGCAGTAGAGATTGCATCATCTGTGGATCTTTTGGTGCGGTATGCAAGTTAGAGTGGGTCTAGGGTTTCTGGGATAATGGTGTTAATGTGATCCATGACAAGCCTTTCAAAGCCTTTCATGGCTACAGACGTAAGTGATACGGGTCGGTAGTCATTTAGGCAGGTTACCTTAGTGTTCTTGGGCACAGGGCGCATGCTTGGAGTACACATCCTGTTAATCCGTCTGGCCCTGCGGCTTTGTGAATGTTGACCTGTTTAAAGGTCTTACTCACATCGGCTGCGGAGAGTGTGATCACACAGTCATCCGGAACAGCTGATGCTCTCATGTTCTCAGTGTTACTTGCTCAAAGGGAGCATAGAAGTTATTTAGCTCGTATGGTAGGCTCGTGTCACTGGGCAGCTCTCGACTGTGCTTCCCTTTGTAGTCTATAATAGTTTGCAAGCCCTGCCACATCTGACAAGCGTTGGAGCCGGTGTAGTACGATTTGATTTTAGTCCTGCATTGACGCGTTGCCTGTTTGATGGTTCGTCGGAGGGCATAGAGGGATTTCTTATAAGCTTCCGAGTTAGAGTCCCGCTCCTTGAAAGCGGCAGCTCTACCCTTTAGCTCAGTGCGAATGTTGCCTGTAATCCATGGCTTCTGGTTGGGGTATGTACGTACTGATGTGGTGTACTCCTCAATGCCATCAGAAGAATCCCAGAACATATTCCAGTCTGTGCTAGCAAAGCAGTCCTGTAGTTTAGCTTCTGCTTCATCTGACCACTTTTTAAAGACCGAGTTACTGGGCTTCTTCAGGCTAGGGTCTATTTTTCTCCACTTCCTGTCTGACTGACGTGCCCAAAGTAAACTGCCTGTTACTCAGGCCCAGAAGTCAGGATATGCATATAATTGGTACCATTGGATGGAAAACACTTTTAAGTTAGTAGAAATGTTAAAATAATGTATGAGACTAAAACACAATTGATATGGTAGGAGAAAATCCAAAGAAAAACCAACTGGAATTCTTTTGAGAGAGAGAGCCAATGCTCTTTCAATGGAAATCTATGGGTCATATGCAATTCCAGCTCCCAGATTGCAATTCCTATGGCTTCCACTAGATGTCAACAGTCTTTGTTCAAGGTTTCAGGCTTGTTTCTTCCCAAACGAGGAAGTATTTAGAGTTTTGGTACTGGGAGTCAGTGTAACGGTTTCTCTCCTCCTCTTCGTCTGAAGAGGAGGAGTAGGGATCAGACCAAAATGCAGCGGGTTTTGAAAACATAATGATTTATTAAACGAAGAAGACGAACACGTAACAACACTTGGAAAGATTACAAAATAACAAAACGAACGTAAACAGACCAGACCTAGAGAACTTACATAATAACACGAAGAACGCACGAACAGGTACAGACTAAAAACAAAACGCTACAGTCCCGTGTGGTACGAACAGACATACAGACACGGAAGACAACCACCCACAAACAAACAGTGTGAACAGCCTCCCTTTATATGGTTCTCAATCAGAGGAAACGTCAAACACCTGTCCCTGATTGAGAACCATATAAGGCTAATTACCAACGACCTAAACATAGAAACACAAAACATAGAATGCCCACCCCAACTCACGCCCTGACCAACTAAACACATACAAAAATAACAGACAACAGGTCAGGAACGTGACAGTCAGAGTTGGAAATCAGTCTGCGCGACAAAGAGGATGGGCACTTGTTCATTTTGCTTTTCTATTGAACATACTTCTTTCTGTATTAAATATTATAGTTTAATTACATTTTAGGGTACCTGAGGATTAAATAGAAATGTATTTTGACTTGCTTAAACAAAGTTTAGCGGTAGATTTTTGGATTCCTTTCTCTGCCTGTTGAACGAGTGGATTACTCAAATCAATGGTGCCAACTAAACAGAGTTTTTGGGATATAAAGAAGGATTTTATCGAACAAAACTACCATGCATGTAGTAGCTGGGACCTTTGGGATTGCAAATCATAGAAAAATTTTCAAAAAGTTATTGAATATTTAATCGCTATTTGTGATTTTACGAAGCCTGTGCTGGTTGAAAAATATTTTGATGTGGGGAGCCGTCCTCAAACAATCGCATGGCATGCATTTCGCTGTAAAGCCTATTGTAAATCGAACAATGCAGTTAGATGAACAAGACTTTAAGCTTTTACCTGATATAAGACACTTGTACAGTATGTACCTAAATGTTTAATATCCATAATTTGTATGATTATTTATTTGAATTGCGCGCCCTCCAATTTCACCGGAAGTTGTCGACAGGTGTCCCGCTGGCGGGACGCCTATCCCAGAGAGGTTTTTTGCTTGCAAGCAGGAATCAGGAGGATAGAATTATGGTCAGATTTGCCAAATGGAGGGCAAAGGAGAGCTTTGTACGCGTCTCTGTGTGTGGAGTAAAGGTGGTCTCTGGTTGCACATTTAACATGCTGATAGAAATGAGGAAAAACTGATTTAAGTTTCCCTGCATTAAAGTCCCCGGCCACTAGGAGCGTCACCTTTGGATGAACATTTTCCTGTTTGCTTATGGTGGTATACAGCTCATTGACTGTGGTTTAAGTGCCAGCATCGGAGTGTGGTGGTATGTAGACAGCTACAAAAAATACAGATGAAAACTCTCGAGGTAGATAGTGTGGTCTACAGCTTATCATGAGATACTCTACCTCAGATGAGCAAAACCTTGAGACTTCCTTAGATATTGTGCACCAGCTGTTGTTTACATATATGCATAGGCCCCCGCCCTATGTCTTACCAGAGGCTGCTGTTCTGTCCTGTCGATAGAGTGTATCCTGCCAGCTGTACGTTCTTAATGTCGTCGTTCAGCCACGACTCTGTGAAACATAAAATATTACAGTTTTTAATGTCCCGTTGGTGGGATATGCGTGCTTTCAATTCGTCCCATTTATTTTCCAGCGATTGAACGTTAGCTAGCAGGACAGAAGGCAAAGGCAGATTAGCAGGTCGTCGCCTGATCCTCACAAGGCACCCTTATCTTTTTCTGCGATATCTCCGTTTCCTTCTCCAGCGAATGACGGGTATCCAGGCCTGGTCGGGTGTCTGTAGTATATCTATCCCATCCAGCTCATTGAAGAAAAACTATTTGTCTAATCTGAGGTGAGTAATCGCAGTTCTAATGTCCAGAAGCTCTTTACGGTCATAAGAGACAGTAGCAGCAACATTATGTACAAAACAAGTTAAGAACAACGCAATAAAACAAACAAAATAGCATGGGTGGTTAAGAGCCAATAAGACGGTAGCCATCCCCTCCGGCGCCATCTTTCTTTAAGATCATTTGACACAATGTGATTAGAAATAATTCCTGAAACCTCAAACCACAAAATGGTTTGAATCATTGCTCTCTACCATATTGCATTACATATCCGGCTATTTTGCGGTTCTTTTCTTTATGAGGCGACTGACAAACTGATAACCCACTGGGCACAGATGCCAGTTCAATGTCTAGTTTTGATTTACATTTGGTTGAGTTGTCAACTAACATGAATTCAACGTGAAATCAACAACAACAAATGACCATGTATGTTGATTTAGGTTATAAGTTGGGTGTAAAAGACAACATTCCCTTGCATTGATTACTTTTTTCAAATCCACTCAGTTTTCCACGTTGATTCAACGTCATCACATAGATTTTTTGTGGAAAAAACATTGATTTAATCAGTTTTTGCCCAGTGGGAAAAGAAGTTCCATTGTTATGCATCAACGTGTCTCTTTGTCTCTCTGTGTGAGGAATAGCTTCTCTCTCTGATAAGCAAGGCTCTATTTCTAAATAGGAACGGTGGAAATATTACACAATCGATTCCCAGCAGAGCCTTTGAAGTCAGAGATAAATTGGGATGAATCATAATATCCTCAGGCTCCCATTTAGTATTTGGGAAAATAAACAGTTGTCAGCCAAGCCTGATCTTGTGTGACTGATTGTGAATATAGAAGTCTGGGAACAGTGTCAGTGGTATTTCTACAACATAATTAAAATGCTAGGTATTTAGAGATGATCTCGTTGTGGAGTGGTGTAATTCATATTGCGTAACCCAGTCTGGGTACACTGAGGATCAGGTTAAAGATACTGGTGGGTACAAAAAGATGCACAGTGTGTACTGTATGTACATGGATCATTTCACTTCAAGCAGCTACTCCAAAATCTTTTAGAGTTTCTCACTCACTGAATGTTGTGTTTTGATGAAAGCTTGAATGCCAAGAGGAAATCACATACATAATACTGTATTATTGACATATTACATGGTCTGGCTCAGTTTCAGTGCCAAGTGAAAGTCTACACACCCCTTGTACAGTCTTCACATTTTGATGCCTTAAAAATATACTGAACAAAAATATGAATACATCATGCAACAATGTCAAAGATTTTGCTAAGTTACAGTTTATATAAGGAAATCGGTCAATTGAAATTAATTCATTAGGCCCTAATCTATGGATTTCACATGACTGGATAGGGGTGCAGCCATTGTTGGGCCTGGGAGGGCATAGGTCCACCCACTGGGGAGCCAGGCCCAGTCAATCAGAATTCGTTTTTCCTCTGATGATCCCGCAGGTGAAGAAGCCAGATGTGGAGGTCCTTCAATTCTCTGGTAACAGCTCTGGTGGACATTCCTGCAGTCAGCATGCCAATTCCACGCTCTCTCAAAACTGTGTTGTGTGACAAAACTGCACATTTTAGAGTGGCCTTTTATTGTCCCCAGCACAAGGTGTACCTGTGTAATGATCATGCTGTTTAATTAGCTTCTTGATATTCCACACCTGTCAGGTGGATGGATTATCTTGACAAAGGATAAAATGCTCACTAACAGGGATGTAAACAAATTTGTGCACAAAATTTAATAAGCTTTTTTTGCATATGGGACATTTCTGGAATCTTATTTCAGCTCATGAAACATGGGACCAACACCTTACATGTTGCATTTATATTTTTGTTCAGGAATAGTTAAACCCCATGTTAATATATTTTCATTTTAGCAGACACTCTTATCCAGAGCAAATTACAGTAGTGAGTGCATGTATTTTCGTACTGGTCCCCCGTGAGAATCGCACCCAAAACCCTGGCGTTGCAAGCACCATGCTCTACCAACTGAGCTACTTGGTGGAGGCATCTTTGGCTGCCATTACAGCTGTGAATAATTTAAAATAAGATTTTACCAACTACTCCTGTGATCTTTCTTTTGATTCTGACAAACTCCCCAGATCCTGCCGATGTCAAATGTAATTACATTTATTTGTGACGTACTTGTGACATGCTTCGTAAACAACAGTGACATGCTTACGGGCCCTTCCCAACAATGCAGAGAGAAAAATATATAAAAAATAAAACATGAGGAATAAATACACAATGAGTAACCATAACTTGGCTACATACACAGTGGCGAGTCGATATGCAGGGGTACGAGGAAATTGAGATAGATATGTACATATAGGTAGAGATAAAGTGACTAGGCAACAGGATAGATAATAAACAGTAACAGCAGCGTATGTGATGAGTCAAAAGAGTTAGTGCAAAGAGGGTCAATGCAGATATTCCGGGTAGCTATTTGGTTAACTATTTAGTAGTCTTATGGCTTGTGGGTAGAAGCTGTTAAGGGTTCTGTTGGATCCAGATTTGGTGCATTGGTATCGCTTGCCGTGCAGTCGAAGAGAGAACTGTATGTGACTTGGTGGCTGGAGTCTTTGACAATCAAGCATACCCATAACATGATGCTGCAACTACAATACTTGAAAATACAGAGGGTTTCACTCAGTGTTGTGTTGGATTGCATTTGACCCAAACCTGTAGTTTTTTTACTTAGCCCAAAAAGTGTATTTCTTTGCCATTATTACTTAACCACCTTGTTGCAAACAGAATAGATCATTTGGAGTGGATTTTCAGGCTTTCTTCTTTTCAGGCTAGTAATGTGGAGTGAATGCAATGTTGTTGATCCTCTGTATTTTCATTCATTGTGGTGGCATCATCATGTTATGGGTATGCTTGTCACCAGCAGGTACTGGGGAGTTTGTTCGGATCAAAATAAATGTGAAGAAGAAAAGCTCTGGTAAAAAGGTAGAGGAAACCCAGCCTCAGTCTTCTGAATACCTAACTCTGGGATAGATTTTATTTTTCAGTGGGACAGTTACACACATTTTTATGCTGAAGGCTCACCTAATGGCTTTCGAATAAGTGTTGAGTATGCCTGAGTGGTCCAGTCTCAGTCCTGACCTAAATGTGCTTGAAAATCAGATACAATATGGCCCTCATATGGTGGATGTCTGCATAGGGAGGCTTTCCCTCTGCCATTTCTATGGTTGTGATGCCCAGGGACCAAATGTCTGCCTCACAGTTATAACAAATCTCCTGAATCACCGCAGGGGCCATCCAGAATGGCTGTCCATCAATGATTCCAAACCAAATTTACTGAGCTTGAGCAATTTTGATAAAAAACAATGGATATACTGTAACGGTTTTGACTTAGGTTATTAGGGGTGCCAGGTAGGTCGGGCTACCAGAGAAATGGCATGATTTATCCCTTTTGTCTGTAAGGGAATGAGTCCCGTCTGGTCCTTCAAGTCTATACCAATACAAAGGACTCATTAAAAAGTCTGAATGGAACATAAACCCCATTAACTTCAAAACAATGGTTCTTTTAAATTTTTTGTGTTATACAAAATAAATTATCACACAAACAATAGTCAAAAATAATATGTTACTCAGGAAAGTCCCGTACCTCGGGCTTAAAAATAGTCTGGCCCGGTAAATGGTTCAAGTGAACCCAAGTGATCTCAGTCACATAATGTTCGTTCATAAAGTGAGGTGTAAAACTGGTGTCATTATACATTCAAATCACTCAAATCTCCCATTCCACACAACAAATAAAGATGATAAGAACTCACAGTATTCTTCCCCAACAATTTAACACAAACTGCCTTAATATTGCTGAAGAGTATCTGCTGCCTTGGCAGCAACTAATTGGGATCCATAATAAATACAATTACAAAACCAACACAACACGGAGTAGATTACAAGAAAATAAATGAAATACCACTTAGGAAAAGTTGTTAGTCAGTCGGTTAGTAATCAATCCAATCCGCCAACAGATCTCTGGCATAGAAACACCACGGAGAACAGAGAAGACCAACAGAGATGTGTAGTCCAACAATGGAAATTAGAAAGGTCACTTAGAAACAACTTTAAAACTATTGTTATTTTGCATTTGTTGTATTATACAGAAAAAATTATCACACAAACAATAATCACTAAATAATAATATAAGTTACTCAGGGGAAGTCCAGTACCTCGGGCCTAAAAACAGTCCGGCCCGGTAAATGGTTCAAGTGACCTCAGTCACGCAATGTTCTTGTTCGTTCATGAAGGGAGGCGTAAAACCGGTCTCATTATGCATTCAGATCACTCAAATCTCCCTTTCCACACAACAAATAAAGATTATCAGGACTCACATTGCTTTTCCTAAAAAATTTAACACTATCACGTTTCAGGTAAGACCCAAATGCAGATTGTGTTGAAGTAACCATGTTTATTACAGTAACAGGGGCAGGCAAACGACAGGTCAAGGCAGGCTGGGGTCGATAAACCAGAGTAGTGGAGCAAAGGTAGAGGACAGCAGGCAGGCTCAGGGTCAGGTCAGACAGAGGTCGGTAATCCAGAGTAGGAGCAGGCAGGTTCAGGGACAGGGGCAGGCAGAGTGGTCAGGCAGACAGGCTCAGAGTCAGGACAGGCAAGGGTCAAAACCAGGAGGGCGAGAAAAAGAGAGGCTGGGGAAAAGCAGGAGCTGAGACAAAACGCTGGTTGACTTGACAAACAAGACGAACTGGCACAGACAAACAGAGAACACAGGTATAAGTACCCAGGGAATAATGGGGAAGATGGGTGACACCTGGAGGGGGGTGGAGACATGGGGCTGTGAGACATGGGTTTACATCTAGACACATGAAAAGTAGGAAGTATACGGGGCAACAGAGGACAAACAGCAGAGGGGTAATGATTTTGGAGCAGGGGGGAAAGGTCTCGTAGATCACAAGAAAATAAATGAAATACCGCTTAGGAAAAGTTGTTAGTCAGTTGGTTAGTTGTCAATCCAATCCGCCAACAGATCTCTGGCATAGAAACATCACAGAGAACAACGGAGACCAACAGAGATGTGTAGTCCAACAATGGAAATTAGTGGATCCAATCCTTTTTGATCTTGCGGCACAGCTTCAGTGCACACTTTTAAATACAACAAAAACAAAATAGAGTAAAGGTGCTTTGGAACTGAACAATTGAACTTCCACTCTCGAGCATCATGTCACCCTGTTTATGCAGCTGATGCTGGCTATATAATGGGAAATTAAAGAGGAAGCGCAGCACCTGGAGGAGACGCACTGAGACAGTTCAGACATAATTTGGGGATGTCACACGCCCCTTCCCCTGAAAAAGGCCGACCATTGCCACGGAAGGCAAATCTTGTTCTGGGAAACTGAGAGAAGTCTCCTACCCTACTCTTCAAAGACATTCAGGACTTTGCAGTGCTCACTCTCCTCCCATTCCTTAGACGAGGGGTAAGAGGCCTTATGGCGTGAGACATGGACAACGTGCATAACTTCACCCATGTCCTCTTTCACCACTCTGTAGTTCAGAGGGCCCATCTGCTCCACAATCCTATATGGTCCTTGCCATTTAGGAGCGAACTTGGACGAGAAATCTTTCAGCTTTTGAATACAGATGGGAGCGTAGCCACACCCGATCACTGACCTGGAACTGCATGTCTTGTCTCTTCTTATGATAGTTCCTCTTCTTATTGAGATGGGCCTTGATCAGGACAACTCAGGTTAATCTCTGTAGGGCTGACTCCAGTGGACTCTTACAGAGCAGAATTTAGGGGAAAATTCAACTTGTGAAGGTGCTTGTCCCAGTCTTTGTGCTGGGTCCCTGCATAGGAAGCAAACATCGTCTTCAAGGTTCGATTCACCCTCTCGTGAGGTTGGTCTGTGGGTGATAGGCCGTGGTCATCTTCTGTCTCAGGTTCCATCTTTGGCAGGTCTCCTCAAAGAGATTAATTTGGAACCTCGGTCAGACAGGATGTGATCAGGAATTCCCATACATTCTGATTTGAGCTTCTAGGAAATGGAACCATCAAATCCACTCCAAACATTTACCAAGATTGGGTAACCACGGTTTGCGGCAACTTGCCAGCAGTCTTCCGTTCTTCTGGTTTTTACATTTGACAAACCTGACAGTTTCGGATGTGTGACTTTACATCGAGGCTCAGATTTGGCCGTACAGTAGTGCTTGTAGGTTTGAACCTGCCCAAATGACCAGCTAACAGGTCCTCATGGAAATGTTGTAGCAGTTGAGGAAATAGCCTTTCCAAAGCCCAGACAACTGCAAGGCACTTTTGCTCGATTGTGGAGTAGTTCTGTTCTGCCCCATTCAATGTCTGACTGGCCAACACCAGCACTTCTTCAGTACCAAGCCCAGTCCGTTGGACTAGGACAGCACCAAGTCCAACTTCACTTGCATCAGTGTAAACAACAAAAGGACAGTCAAAGTTGGGATGACCCAAAATGGGAGGTGTGACAAGGTGTCGTTTCAAGGTTTCAAAAGAGGTCTGGCACTCTATCGTCCATTGGAACTTCGCTCCTTTACGCTCCAATGCATTGAGTGGTTCTGCCACCAGGTAGAAGTTTGACACAAACCGATGGTTTGTCCAAAGGAACCGTTGAAGGGCCATGAGGGTGGTTGGCACAGGGAAGTCTTAATAGGGAATGCCGTAATAGGATACAATATGACCAATAAACGTCAGGGAGGTTTGGAAGAAGATGCTCTTCTTCATGTCTACTGTCAGACCGGCTACTCTTAGCTTGTCCAACACTACCTGAAGATCTTGAAAGTGTGGTTCTCTCGTCTGGGAGAAATTATTATATCGTCCAGATAGACTAAACATATCTTCTCTTTGAGCTCACCTAACACATGAGTCTTTGGAAGGTGGCAGGCTCGTTCTTTAATCCAAAAGGCGTCATCTTAAAGGAAAACAGTCCCTCAGCACAGACCAAATAATTATTGTCCTTGCTGTCCTGGTCCATCTCAACCTGCCAATAGCCACTATTGAGGTTGTCGGTGGTGAACAGCACAGCGCCAGACAATGACTCCATGATCTCTTGGATGGTGGGAAGAGGATAGACATCAGTCTGGGAGACATTTCTGGTCTTCCTGTAGTCTACAACAAATCTAATACCTCCGGTCTATTTGGGGATGAGGACAACAGGAGCAGCCCAGGGAGAGGAGGAACGTTCAATTATATCTTGTGTCAACATATCATTAATGAGTCCCTTTTGGATGATGAGCTTTGCTGGTGACAACCGATAGGGCTTCTGCTTGATATGCCTTTCCTGTGTATGGAATATCTTGTTCTTCAGGAGACCGGTGCGTCCCAGCTTCGATGTACAGACATTTGAGTTATTCTGCAGCTGTTCCAACAGTCTTAACTCCTCTGGCTGTTCCAGCTAAGCTCTTCTAACAGCCTGTAAAAGGAGATCATCAGCAGGATTACCAGGGGTTAGCTGTACCGGACCAATGGCAGAGAAAACTGCCTCACTTGGAACACAATCATGTAACTTAGTAGCTTCTGCTTGGAAGTAATGCTTTTCGCTCTGATTGTGTGTAAACCAGTAGCAATTGTCTGTGATGTCAATCTTGACACCACTGAAGTACACAAAATGAAATCCCAGAATGACAGAAAAAGCAAGGGTTTTGGAAGGCAAAATAACTGAAGGAATCATATAGGAGGTTACATCCAAGTGATCATTTAGCCTTACCGTCAGCGAGATACAATGGACCTTCTGTCCAAGGTTTCTTGTTGTCTTGTGGACCTTTCACCTCCTTCCATAGCTTCTCATTGAGCAGAGTGTAGGATGACCCAGTGTCCAGGATGGCTCTTCCTGTCCAAGGGCCTATGGACAGAAGTAACACCAGCTGGTATGGTATTGGCTGAAAGGAATGGGATGTCGATGGGTAGTAGGCAGTGACTCTTGGGGTTTCAGCTTTGGTCAAAGCCCCCAGAGTAGGATGGTCGTTCTTGTGATGGGAGTTAGGTGTGTTGACCTGTTGTGGATTGTTGTATGGCTTGTGGTTTTCTGGAGTAGTTTGCTTGATACTGATTTGGACATGTGGCTGGAGATTGTCCCTCTTTGCTACATCTCCAATAGAACATCTGAGGGGTTTTGGCTGGAGGCTCTGGCTGTGGTTGATGCTTTGGCTTGGGTGACAGAAGATGAAGGAAGGTTGGGGGAGAGAGAGCTAGCTCAGAGGGAGGGCTAGCTCAGAACTTCCACACAGGTCCATGTCAATAAGAGAGTGACTGGTTAGGCCCATAGACGCAGGAAGTACGGGTGCTGAGGGTGCTGAAAAATCATCGCGGGCAAAAAATGTTTTCTCCTTTTTATTTGTGAAGGAATGAGTCCCGTCTGGCCCATCAAGTCTACACCAATAGGCTAGAAATGACTCATGAAAAACTCAGAATAGAAAATAAACTTTTCATAAACCCTTCAAAACATTAGAAACCACTTCAAAACAATGGTTGTTTTGCATTTTTTGTATTATACAAAATAATCCGGCCCGGTAAATGGTTCAAGTGACCTTACGCAATGTTCATGTTCGTTCATGAAGGGAGGCGTTAAACCGGTCTCATTATGCATTCAGATCACTCAAATCTCCCTTTCCACACAACAAATAAAGATTATCAGGACTCACATTGCTTTTCCCCAACAATTTAACACAAACCAACCCAACACTGAGTAGATCACAAAAAAAAAATGAAATACTGCTTAGGAAAAGTTGTTAAGTCAGTTAGTCAGTCGTCAATCCAATCCGCCAACAGGTCTCCGGCAGAGAAAGGCCACAGAGAAAAGCAGAAACCAACGGAGATGCATAGGCGGGTCCAACAATAGAAATGAGTGGATCCGATTCTTGTTGATCTTGCAACAAGGCTACAATGCATACTTTCCCTATTTGTGCAGCTGATGCTAGCAATTTAATGGGAAATTAAAAGGGAAACACAGCATCAGGAGGGGACACACAGATGGTTCAGACATATTTCGGAGCTCTCACAATATGTTGCCCTAAAACAGGGGTGTCAAACTACATTTAAATATAAATGTTATTTTAAGGCTGCAAAATGTGAAGACTGTGCAAGGGGTGTGTAGATTTTCACTAGGCACTGTATATGAAATGACAGAATAGAACCATCTCTGTAGTTTGTATAATCAGTGCACTCCACAGCAAAAGATCACTTTGGGACAGTTACTGAAGACCCCCCCCCCCCCCCCCCCCCTAAAATAATGGTCTAACCGATCATAATCTGCTGTACAATGTCCTGATTTATTACTTCTTCAAGTTTCATGATCTGGGGACAAATTGTCCTCCTCAAAAATGCTTTAGATGAAAATCAATTCATGATGTTGCCGACTGTCGGAATGTGGGCATCACTGTGCCATTTCAGATTAGGCTAGATTACATTTATTATGACCCGCAATACTGTTCCTTTGATTTCCTGTTTGGGATAGGGTGCAGCATTTTCACTTTTGGATGAAAAGCGTGCCCAGAGTAAACTGCCTCCTACTCAGTCCCAGATGCTAATATATGCACATTATTAGTAGTATTGGATATAAAACACTCTGAAGTTTCTAAAACTGTTTGAATGATGTCTGTGAGTATAACAGAACTCATATGGCAGGCAAAAACCTGAGAAAAATCCAACCAGGAAGTGGGAAATTTGAGGTTTGTAGTTTTTGAAAGCTTCGCCTATCGAATACACAGTGTCTATGGGGTCATTTTGCAGTTCCTAAGGCTTCCACTAGATGTCAACCGTCTTTAGAAACTTGCTTGAGGCTTCTACTGTAAAGGAGGGGCTCATAAGTGCTCTTTGAGTGAGTGGTCTGGCAGAGTGTCACAAACTCTGACGCTCGTTCACGTGAGTGGTAGCTCTTGTTCCATGGCTTTTCTACAGACAAAGGATTTCTCCGGTTGTAACATTATTGAAGATTTATGTTAAAAACATCCTAAAGATTGATTCTATACATCGTTTGAAATGTTTCTACGGTCTGTAACTGAACTTTTGGACTTTGTCTGGACGTAGTGCTCGCGCCTCATGAAGATGGATTACTGGGCTGAACGCGCTAACAACAAGGAGGAATTTGGACATAAATTAACTTTATCGAACAAATCAAACATTTATTGTGGAACTTGGATTCCTGGGAGTGCATTCTGAAGAAGATCATCAAAGGTAAGTGAATATTTATAATGCTATTTCTGACTAATGTTGACTCCAACATGGCGGATATTTCTTTGGCTGATTTTGTCGTCAGAGCTCTGTACTCAGATTATTGCATGGTGTGCTTTTTCCGTAAAGTTTTTTTTGAAATCTGACACAGCGGTTGCATTAAGGAGAAGTTTATCTAAAGTTCCATGTATAATACTTGTATCTTTTATCAATGTTTATTATGAGTATTTCTGTGAATTGATGTGGCTCTCTGCAAAATCACCGGATCTTTTGGAAGCAAAACATTACTGAACGTAACGCGACAATGTAAACTGAGATTTTTGGATATAAATATGCACTTTATCGAACAAAACATACTGTACATGTATTGTGTAACATGATGTCCTATGAGTGTCATCTGATGAAGATCATCAAAGGTTAGTGATTCATTTTATCTATATTTCTGCTTTTTGTGACTCCTATCTTTGTCTGGAAAAATGTCTGCGTGTGTTTTTGTGACTTGGCTCTGACCTAACATAATCATATGTTGTGCTTTCACTGTAAAGCCTTTTTGAAATCGGACACGATAGGTAGATTAACAAGAAGTTTATCTTTCATTTGGTGTATTGCACTTGTTAATGGGTGAAAGTTACTTATTTCACAAAAATATTTTTGAATTTCCCGCGCTGCCTTTTCAGCGGAATGTTGTCGAGGGTTTCCGCCTGGCACTAAGAAGATATGGTGCATTTCATTAGCTTAGAGACAAACAGGGCTGCCCACAGTGAGGGCCCCTGCCCCTCTCCGCATGCTTGAGGTGACAAAGACACACTGCTGCTGAATACGTGCGACAAGACTCTCCCCGGTGATACGAAACAAAAGCATTGTGAGGCAAAACAGGCCATTGTGCCAAAACACTCATGAACTGGCAAGTCCCAGATCTCCACATCTTGAGAAATAATCACTCCCTTCTGGTTGTGTTTATGAGGGCAGTGTGGCCTTGGCTATGACGCCGGTACAATATGCTGGGAAGAAAACACACAGTGCAGCTGAACCCCTTCAGATAGGAGGGACTAGGCCTTAAGTGAGTTAAGAGAGGGGACCTGCTAAAAATTATGCTTTCCTATCAATATATACATATATATGTAAATGTTGTATACAATATATGGACTCATACAGTACCATATACAGTACCAGTCAAAAGTTTGGACACACTGTCACGTTCCTGACCTGTTTTCCTTGTTTTTGTATGTGTTTAGTTG